>NC_056729.1:422859259-423159259 GCF_019279795.1 Protopterus annectens | reverse complement strand
TATAAGGTCACAGGTGGATTACTGTAAGGCTAACTATGAGTACAAATTGGACACATCCACCAAGGCAACTCACAAGGCCATCTTCACATATGTCTGCAATCTCAGAAGCAACAAACCAACCCACCCTGTAATGGTGGTCAGTCAGACCACATACACACACAACATAACTATAGCCAACCTGCTGCAGATAGGGTTAGGCAAACATCACCCCCTGGCTCAGCATCACTATAGGTGGATATGCACAGCACCTGCACCCTTCCCCTCATCACCAGTGAGCAGGTACATATTGCCTATTGAAAGGCAGCAAACTTAAGTATCCATGGGACTTGATAACACACCTGTCTGCATCCTACATGAACTCAGGTATGTACTTCCAGCTCCATTACACACTGTAGTCACACCAAGCCTCAGCACCATGCACACCCCATCCACATGGAAGATGGCCAATGTCATCCTTCTACACAGACATGAATGAGGAATAGAGGATTATGCAATTAACTGGCCCTCACTGGGGGAAATATGACACATCAGGACCAGGAGTGCAATACAAGCTGATACTATGCTGATAGATTACAGGGGTATGGTGTGGTTGTGAGTGGTGGATACTGGTATTCAATGTAGATGTGCAGGTTCTGTACATACTGTTGCCAAATGTATGAGGTCCTGTGATGTGTTTCCCTGTTTATGTCTTTCAGGTGCAATGTCGCATCAGCCAAGGTCAACTTTTTCAGTGACTGAGACAAATATAACCATAGAAGCCATACTACAGAACCATGCCATAATGTTTGGTCAGAGCCAGCAACATCTGCAGGAGAGGACCACCCTGTGAGATGACCTGCACGCACATACATACAAGCAGGTCCAGCATTGTACAACCAACCTCATACGCCATGCCCAGCAAAGGGCTGCTGCCATGGCCAGGGACTGCACAGCCACAGGTGGGTGCCCAGCCATGGAGCCCCCACTGACACCCACCGAGGAGCTCCTTACCAACCTTGGGGCACCCATCCCAGTACAACATCAGGGCACAGAAACCCACATGCTGGAGGTGGGTGGCACCCAGACAATGAATGAGGAGAATTCAGGTAAGACCCCAGTGGAGATTACTAGACTAGTGTAGTAGACATACTTGTATCTGTAGAGTATCTACATGCATGTGTCAGGTCAGATTGCAGTTATGGATGGGGTTTTCTAATGCACAGAAGTGCACATCTATGGTGAAGGACATCAAATTGTGTAGTATTGGGGGTTGTGCTGTAAATGTGCAGATATGCTGCATCCATTCTGTACCAATGTCACATGTGAGTCTGCTGGCAATACCTCTCTCCCACAACTACCTAGGTCCCTCTGGTCTGCATGTGGGACAGCAGCCCGAAGCTGGTGAGTACAACATTGTTCTGTTGTGGTTTGCCAATACTCCAGGCATGTGAAGGGCATGCAATTTACCATGCACATGACTGTCACTCATAGCCATATTGCTTTATGTGCATGTTCATGTGTGGTGGGGTTAACTGCATTGCATCACAGTGGTCACCATGGGGGCCTATCTGAAGAGAATGTAACATTCCTGTAGCATACTTCACAACCTGTCAGTGCAAGATTTCTGAACAAAGACCAACAAAATGGGGGGACAAACAGCCTAAGGTAGGGACATGTGTGAAACATTACTCTTATACAGTGGATATAAACAGTGTACACACCCTTGTTAAGATGCCAGGTGTTTTTTATATATACAAACTGAGACCACAATATGTCAGTCCACACCTTTTCCAACTTTTAATGTGACCCATAACATGAATAATTCACTTGTAAAACAAACCAATCTGTTTGGCACCAAATATGGAGTATACACACCTTACAATAAGCTGGATGCATACGTGTGCACTCCCTTCAAATAATATTTTATTGCAGCAGCTTGTGATTTACTGACAGCATCCAGTCTGCTTGCCTACACACTGGCCATCAAGTAAAGGCACTCTGGGGGTGTGTGGCTAGGATGTAGACTGGTTGGCAGCATCTTTTCTCAGCTCTGCACTCAAAAGATATTTCTGACAGGAATTTTTAAAAACTAGATATTGTAGACAAACCTATTTTGTTGAATTACTTCTACTAATATCACTAGAAGTCTACAGTGCAAAAAATTTGGCTTTAAACATTATTTTTCCTGTCAAAAGCAAGAAGGAAGGTATCTGAATCTACTGAAAATGAGCTTTTCTAAGCATACCACACAGGACCAGATGATGAAAAAGGAGATACAGTCTTTATTAAATGCTATACAAGACTTGTCAGTGAAATTTGACAAAATGAATACCAAACTGGACACTTTTGAGGAGAGATCTACAAAACAAATACAGCAACTACAAGAAATAATGACGCAACAGAAGTCTCAAATAGCTGACATAGAGAGATCCTTAAATGATACTGAGGGCAGACTCTCAGAACAAGATCTTCAGCTACATTTTTTATCACGACAAAATGCCTCATTACAAAATAAAATAGAGGATCTAGAGAACAGGTCCAGACGAAATAACCTTCGCATCTATGGGCTACCAGAGAAAACAGAGGGAGATAACATGGTGACTTTCCTTACTACCTGGTTACCAGAAGTTTTAAAATTGCCTGAAGCTCTTTCTTATGGAATTGAAAGAGCCCACAGATCCTTAAGAGCTGCTTCATCAACCATCAAATCAAAAAATCACCCGAGATCAATAATAGTAAATTTTTTTTCATCACAGGACAAGGAACGTATTTTAAAAACAGCATGGTCAACTTCTCCAGTTAAATACAAAGACAACATAATCAGATTTGATAATGATTATTCTGCTGGAGTTATAACTGCAAGAAAAGAAAGTCTCCCTCTGATAAAGGAATTGAAAAAAAAGACAACTTAAAGTCCACTTGCTGTTCCCTGCAAGAATAAAAATATTTTTTACTGAAGGTCCTAAACCTTTTGACACTCTGCAAGCAACAGTTTCTTATCTTTCAGCTAATAAAACCTTGGATAATGTGGAAGAAATAGATTTCTCCCAATTTGGGGTTAAGCGTCACTTAGAAAAAAAATGAATGGAGCACTGCTGACAAGAAGAAGAAGAAACGATAAAAGACATATGAAAAACACAAACATTATTGCCTTCTATTTGCTCTGTAAGGCAAAAAAGTTCTTTGAAAGCATTCATGCTTTGCACGTGTCAGTCTTTTAAACAATATAAATACAAGATAAGCAGGACATTTTAAGCAAGGTAACATATCTTTCTCTATTACAGTGTAAATACTTACAGTCATGATTTTTCTAACTCTAAATGATGTTTAGATAGTTCATTTATAAATTACCTGCCTTTTACTGCTAGTACAGAATATGATGTATTTACACTGACATATTAATGTGGTGTGTTTAAATGAGCATGATTCCTTTTTATATTATTTACACTAAGCTGCATGAAATATCTAAACTGATGTATTTAATACACATAATAATATATAAAAACTGATAGTAATAACTGTCAAAAAGTGCCTTGAAAAGTAATTATCTATTCTTTGATGCTAAAAGTGCATTTTTGACTAACAAACAACTGTTTGGCTTGTATATCTGCCCTTAATGTTAAGAAAACTAATAGAAGTTTAATGAGCTGGTGTTCAGTTTAAAAAAAGCCCTAAAAACTTCACTTACTTTGTTTTTGTCTTCCTGCCATGGTCACGAGCTGGGAACTCTTATTTTATCACCCCTGAATGAAGGTTCTTCAGTTAGAATCCATTACAGTGTGTTAAATCTTCTAACAGCACAAAATGAAAGTAAACAGTCATGAGTGATGTCAGCACTAAAACAAGACAGTATGGGTGTGGTGTCAGCTCCTAAGCTACTTAAAGTAACCAGCACACTATTTATGAGATGGCAAAGTGCTTTTACAGTTTTAACAAATATTAAAAGTACACTGAAGTACCTAATGAATTTAGAAGGTATCAACACATACATGATGTTTTATTATATTGTAATATTTGTTATTCATTTTGAATTGTACACATAAACAGCACACAAAGCTTAAAAAGAAGTATATCACTTGGAAGAAACTGTATGAATAGTTAACACATACAGACTTTACTATAATCTTTTCTGATAAGATCACCCATGTAAATTACTATAATTTAACTTAATTTTATAAAAAATTAATATATTTAAGTCCTTGACTGGAACTATATAACATATTTGTAAACACACTGCAGCTAGTGTACTCAACCTTAAGGATAGTAAGTCAATTAAGGTTCATGAATGTAGCTATGTGTTATTAGGCATTTTAAGGGTAATAAGGAGTTGCTGTTTAATTATCAAGATACTCTGTAAATATTAAATTGTTCAAGTAGCACAATCATTAAGCAGTAATGAGCAAGAAAAAATCTCAGTCTTGCTTATGATATTGTTATTTATATATATATATATATATATATATATATATATATATATATATATATATAGGAAAGAACTGCTGAATTATAAGTATGCTTTTATTAAAGGCAAGTTATATTAATATTGAACATCCTCACTGAAAATGAATGGTTGTGCAGAGACACAGTAACTCCCATTATATAACCAAGGCTAAAGAGATTGTCTTGTATGTCTAAATTGATCAGCCTTGAACCTTAGATTGCAAATAGACATGCAACATACTTTTACTTATAATACTGAATATATATTATATAACATCACAAACGCTAAAGCCATTGTCAGCTACATCTCATATCAATCAGCATTAAAATATGATTTGAATAGCACAGGCATTTACTAACATATTGCTGTTGGTACCTGATTTGCATATAAGTAACGGGTCTAATTTCTGTCTATGAAAGTAAATACTAGGCTGTGTGCATTTGTTAGTTATGAAACAAGAGCGTGCTATCTATTCTTTTTAATATCCTATAGGTATGTACTTGTTAGAGACACACACATGCTGCAAAGCTGCTAGTTATTGCATATTCATTAGTATATTTCTGACTGCAGTGTTATAAATATATGGTGTGGACCACTTGAGTTGAGAATATGTCTCTATATTGGGCATGTTCTCTGTTTGAACGTTGTATATTATCTATAATATGATATGGAGTACCCTCACTAAATTCAAAGAAGCCACAATAGAAACAAATATTTATTAAAAATGGAGAATAGAAGGATGAAGAGAAAAATGAAGGAAAATGGTTGATGGTCATATAAGGTTATCTTTTCCTGTGTATGTAGAAGAGTTGACAGCAATAAGTACCAAACAATTGTGTTATAGCATATTTAAAGCCTACTTTGCTTCTCATATTTTCCAACCTTACAGTTATAACGCTGCAGATAAATCCTGTAATATCATAAGGAGTATGAGTTGCTATTTGACGTATGACATATGTGGTACACTAGCAATAAAATATGCCAGTGGCACTAATAAATATATAGGAATTGCTAAGAAATATAGTCTTAAGCTATATAATACCAATGCCAAAAACAAATTAGTAGCATTCATACCACTAAAATATGACTTTTTGAATTAAAAGAAAACTATAAGATTACTGATAAATGACAATACAAATGTAACGTTATATTCATTGTTACGGATACTTTCTGATTTAATCAACTTGTGGCATGGTTAACTGATGCATATAATGCTTAACATTTTTTTTTATGTATGTATGCATATGTGTGTGTATGTATGTATGTGTGTATATATGTATATATGTGTGTATGTGTATGTATGTATATGTATATATATGTATATATATGTATATATATATATATATATATATATATATATATATATATAGGTAGACCATTACAATACATTTGATACCTATGAATGCCACTCACACTATAAGGGAGATAGACAGCCCCCGGGATTCATGAACCTTGCGCCAGGCGCCAGCATAGCGTCGGCGTTATAACGCCAAATATGGCTGCTTAGCGATTCAGGTATGAATGAATTCCACGTGCACTACCAGCGTGCGCCGGACCGTCCCCGCCCCCGGCGTAGGTATGCAAAACACACTGTGTGCGGTATTGCACCATGCAAACGAGGGCAAATAGCGATCCACGAAGTGGCGCAGGCGTAGCGTAAGGGCACGGCAATGTAAACCAAAAAAAACGGTTTACATTTACCCAAACATACCGGACGAGTAACGGAAGGCTGTCAAAGTCAGGTATCATATAGGTGCAATATGCCAATGTGGAAAGGCACCGAGAATGTCCAAAGAAAATATGCACAAAATGTAAAAATGACATAAATGGCACGTGCGTAGAAAGAACAGCAGACCCCGGGATGTGTGCACAGAAGTTGTAAAGCAATGAAATAATATGATAATGTCCAAAAGAGCATTAGAACACAAATCAGCTGCACAGCCACCACACACCATAGTATGTATGTAAAGCTGCAACCCCAGCGCAATGGTTGTCAAGGAGTGGAGGCGGTGTCCGCCGTAACCAGGTATTAGTAGTCAATTCCATGCAAATGAGGCATATAATAGTGTCTCGCAACAACGGCCAGCGTAAGGATGGAGCAAGCGGTAGCGGTACGACACGAAGGAGTGGCCGACACGAGAGACAGGGCAACCAGACAGGCGTGTGCCACTGTAGGAGGAAGGATATTGGAGGACAGCAAATCTGGGCTGTACAATGCACATCACAGCATCATGACTGGCGTGTTAGGAAATAGATGCGCTGACAGTACAGAATGCGCGTACAAATGCATGTGCACGAGGATGACTACGTTCCCGAAACCAGTCATGTGACGGCCTCACCGGCAACAACCAGGGATATAGGAAGGTAATGCGGAGAATACGAGGAAATGCGGAAGCAGTGTAAATGTATCCGTAACGAGCAATTAACACCAATCAATGCAGGAAGGGCAAACGCCGGCAGCTGATAAGTCTGCATGCAGACTCCTGCAGAACGGGAAAGGGGAGGCATATGAGAGCAAAGATAATAGGGGATGTAGTAGAAATGCAAAGAGCAAAGAACCGAAATAGCACAGCCAAGTACAGAGGTAGCATAACTGCGGCTGCAGATAAAATGCATCATATGCCATGTGCCTGCAGGATGCAGTAATGTAAGATGCCAGGCGAAGGCAATGCAGGCAACTGTAATGTAACACTACAGGCAGTACCGTTGCAGCTGCAAGCGTAAAACCACGGAAATAATCCATGGATAGGGCCGCAGAGACACCCAATGACATCACCGGGTATACAGCACAACAGTAATAAATGTGAATCGCACAACACACAGCGATTTCCCAAACGCCGCACCGTAGGGTGTAAACAGACGGGAACTTTTAACATGTATATGCTGGGTGCCGCCGTGGCGTGATGCATAGGTATGTGGCAGAGACAGACGGAGTTGCGGAGGGTGGTGCCGACAACTACCGTAGGCCTCACAGGAGAAGGAGAGTGTTCAGACCAAGGGTGACCTACCAGGGGCTGCGAGACCTGGAGATAGTAGAGCGCTACAGGGTGGACAGGGACACGTTACAGCAAATAGTGGAGCTGTGCCGGCGCCTGAGAACAAGAGACAACAGAGGGAGCCCATCCCAGTGGACACAAAGGTATGTGTGAGCTTGCGAATACTGGCTACAGGTACCTTTCAAAGGCCCACCGGGGACATAATGGGCATCTCACAGGCATCAGCATCCAGGGTACTACACCAGTTCCTGGATGCCATGTTACCACATGCCCATGAGCACATAAAGTTCCCCACATCTCAGGAGGAGTTGGCTAGCAATATGCGCCGCTTCCACCGTGTGGCACAATACCCGGAGGTCCTGGGTGCGATAGACTGTACGCACATAGAAATCAAGTCACCACCTGGGGAGCAGGGTAGACGCTACATAAACCGCAAGGGATACCCCTCCATCAATTGCCAGGTTGTGTGCAATGCGCAGGGCATTATCATGGATGTGTGTGCTGGCAGCCCTGGAAGCTACCACAACTCCCATATCTAGCATGCCTCACAGCTGTATCAGGTATTCGCCAGTGGGGACATCACACAAGGTCACCTTGTGGGGGATGCTGGCTACGCACTGGAGCCGTGGTTGATGACACCCATCAGAAATGCACACACACACATGCAAGAACGCCATAATGAGGCACACGCACAAACGAGAATAATCATAGAGCGTGTGTTCGGGATCTTGAAATCACGGTTCCGGTGCTTGGATACATCCGGTGGAGCCTTGCAGTACTCTCCAGGCACAAGTGCCCACATATTCATAGTATGTTGTATGCTACACAATATGATTCTGCGGAAACAGCTGCTGCAGGGACATAATGGCGGAGGGCCACCAAGCCCGCCACAACTGCCAGGGCAAGCACAGGCACAGGGCGTTCGGCGCCACGGACACACTGAGCCAGCCCCAGTAGGTAGACAGAGGCGTACCCAATATGCCTACGCCCTGGCAAAGAGGGAACGCATAGCACATACTTTGACAGTGTAGGCCCCATGGACTGACACCTCCTGACCTGCACACACAGTAAAATGGACGCCACACAAACATGTCCGCCCGTAATGTGTACCGTATGTGCGGACGTATGTGTGACTCCAACAAAGGCACCGGCCAAACACTGCACACCCAATAGCCAGCAGAGCATGGAACGCCAACACCTCAACGCACCCCGGTTCAACAGCACACGGCGTAGCCATATGCTGCCCCTATCGCCGCAAGTCGACCACACATGTACGCATGTGCATACACAGATATGGAAATACATATCAGTACACATGTAGAAATATCTACGCATACACAGATAGAAAGGACAACAGGGTAATATGGAACCCAGGGATGCAAGTTCACAGATAAGTAAGACGCGAAATCACCACATATTAAACATAGTGACCGACAACCCGATCATCCTGGAGGGTGGGCAGGGCAGGTAACGCCAGCCATGGAAATGTTAACCTGCATCAATACATATCCGCGTGTCGGGATGGTCACCGGTCCACGGTACAGTAACGGGATATGTGTAGGGTCACCACCTGTCCCACGTTGTGAGGGACAGTCCACCTTTGGGCAGTTGTGTCCTGCAAGAACATTGACAAAATGGCAAATGTCCTGAGATTGTAGGACAAAACCATTTCCCATAATTAGTTTATTAGTTGCAGAAAACAGTTATTTTGTAGAAGAAACATCTAAATATGATAATAAACAGAATAAGCAACTGTAATGCTACAGCTTTGTATTCCGTCAAAAGTGAATCGCTGTCCTTTGTACTGGCCGTGGGTATGTGTTGGCATGCAAAATCTGACGTACCTACTAAAATGTCCCACTTTGGCCATTTGAAAAGGTGGCAACCCTACATATGTGCGTGTCATATCCATAGGACATGAGTGCGGAGATACACGCCGCCACCGGCGCCAACGTAGGTATTGTGTTCAACCGTCGGTGCGAAAGCGGAAAGCATACCAGTGAAGTGTACGACATTATGAGGAACGTACCTCATCTGGGGTGTAAAACAGTTCATGTTCCTCGCAGTTCCTCCAAGTTCCACATTGAAAATGTCTCTCAAACATCCATTGTTAGGAATGTATATAAATGACATCCTGGTAAATAGAATGTACTCATAGTAAGTTAGTAAAGGTTCTTCACTGTAAGTAAATCAGCATATCATAATCAACCTATGACCTACTTAGCTGAAGTTGTCACTATGCCATTACTATGTGTTCCACATTATGCCCATGTGTTTCACATTACTACTGTGTGTGTTCCCCACTCTGGAAATAGAAGGTTGACAGCCATGGCGGCAATATGTGTATGTGTGAGGTGAGGTTGTCGTGTGTTCCGCTGTGTGTGTGTAATGTGTGTGCCAGTGTAAACTGTGTATGAAGGTGACATGTCACAGGCGGAGTGTAATAACAGTCGAGGCATACAGTACAGGAACCATAGGCGTATGTACAGCAGTACCCACAAAGTAGTACTGACATCTCCTCAGTGGCTATGCGTGGCGGCGTAAAATGATGCAAAGCGCAAATGTCCCAAAGTGTACCACAGGGCCATAGCAAACAGGAGATGCAAAGGACGCATGTACAAACCACGACCGTAGGTATGGCGGCCATAACGTACACTCCACACGGTCCGTCGGCAACGCGTTACACAGCATCAGGCATGTACGGCGAAAATACGAATGTGCCATCCCGGCACCGGTCGTGTGCACTTACGGTCCGGTAAATACCGCGGTGTGTTCCACGACCGTGTCGTAAGCAAGCGGGACACGAATAGGAGGCTACCGGTAGCATACAGTCCGCCCCAAGTATAGGACCACAATCACCGTAACTATCAGCGACAAAATGCCAATGGATGGTAGGCACGGACGAACATCCGCAGATATATAACCGATGTGAAGGAGGAATACGTATAGGAAGCACACATGCAGGCGATACCGACAGCAGACGACATCAACAAAACAAACATTCCCGGAACAACAGACAGGTAACCCGCAGCTCCCCAAGCACGGATGGAGCACACACACAAGCATATCTGGTATGTATAAATGCAAGACTCACACCGCGTACCCGTCACCCACATCCGCAGATATACCCCATTGCACATATCAAAGGGATAACAGCTAAAACCGTAGCAAACACATACAGGCAGTGAATGACAGCGGCATACCCACAACAAGCTCCTGGGAAACACTAGCAGCGGCTCATGCATCCATGCATTCGCTATGTACAGGAAAATAACAGCCATGTAACACATTTGAATGCACAACGCCATCGACAGACGCCGCCAGGACACGGGGACCCACATGTCGAACACAATACCATACCCAACACACACAATCCACGGCTAACACCACAGCGAAATGTACCCGACACCACACATAGCGGATGCAGTCACACAAACATGATACAATACATACCATCCTCACGAAGGTATTGCAAATAACCAACGGCCACACGAGGAAAGAACCATGGCCTAGTGCCGACGCCAGAACGAACGAAAGGAAGGGGATCACCGCTGATATGCGCAGAAGTACACACCGAGGAACAGCTATTGGCCTGATTAACCCACATGCATCAGGCGGGCGAATATAAGGAAGACTCCCTGGATATTCAAACCGTATGTTCATACCGAACTCATACAAACTAGAGAAAGAGAAACAAGGGAATAGAGGCGAACTCGGAACAAAAGGCGGAAAGGTATGTCGAACCCACGACATGTACTGGTGTGTAACGCATGCATATGACGAATCTGTACAGTATGTGAACAGTGTGTGTAGGTAAAGATACCTGTCCATCAGGCAGAGAGAGGCGAAGGTTGGATATGTAATGCTAAAACGCGCAGCATACCAACAACTGTGGACAACGTGTGCACAGCAGTGGGACAACATGTAAACACCGGGATAACCCCAGGGCGGCTTGCCACCCTTTCAAAAGGCCAAAGTGGGAAATCGTCGGGACACACTTCAGATGTTACAGGTGGACACATACCCATGGTCAGTACAAAGGTTAGAACTCTACTCTTTTGCATAAAGAAAAGTGTAGTCTTGTAGCAGTTCAGTTGCTTATTGTGTGTCTTGTAACAGTTAGGAATGTACATACATAAATAAGTATGTTATGCAACTCTTACATAAGAATGGTATATAGTGATGTCCCACAATCTCAGGACATTTGCCATTTGTGATAAATTTTGTCAGGACACAACTGCCCAAGGAGGGACTGTCCCTTGCAAAGTGGCACAGGTGGTAACCCTACCCCAGGTCTGCCATAGGGGTTGCAAACACAGAACAATGCCACCACCCACGCCGATGCTGGCAGTGGATATCCAACACTGAAGTGCCACAGCAGGGGATAGGACATTTATGTATAGTGTCACAGCACACATGTGCATGGGCATATACCGTCGATGTCATACGGAATGTGCGACGTGCACCTATCCCACGCAGTAGGGGCGACTATGTCAATTATGTGTAATGCAAAGCTGGCATGATGGATATGTTCACAAATCATAGACAGTATCACAGGCATAGCATGCATGATGGAGCGATGGGCTAATGTTATATACATACACAAGATATGTATGGCCTGCACATATGGGACAATGTAGTAGCAGAATAGGTACCCGAAATGGAGGTAACAGCAAGTGACCATGTCCAAACGTTCCATAGCAGGTGCAATGTGTGCCACAATGATGTCCAGCAGGGCCATGTGTAAACACATGTGCAATGTACACAGTACTGACACCCCCCCCCCATGGTAGTGTCCACTGAACGGCAGAACTGGATGTCAACTGTCATGTCTATACAGTACGTCCGCTGTGGTGGTACCATGGGTCTGTGTCACTCTACCAGCAAGGCAGCTATCACATGACTAGTGACACAGTGTGCCCCTGTGGGATGTGCACAGGACCTATGTCCCACAGCATGGTGTGTGTCCAGTCTGTGGATGTCACACAGACGCCCGGGCTGAGCAATGTGGCATGTGTGCACACATGCAGGACTGCTCCTCCCCCCCTGCCCACAGCAAACGCCATGTAGGAGTACTACATGCATCAGTACTGTGGAGAACATGGCCCATGGCAGAGTACATTACACCCCTGTGTTAGTGGCATGCAGGTGAGCACAGATGTGTTACATGACTGTCATTTGCATATGTAAACTGTCTGAGCTGGGTAGAGAGCACAGCATGACTATACTGAGACATGTAACGTTGTATCCATTGTGTAAGGTACACCACACATGTGTTATTGTAACACGGCCTGCGTGTACATGTGTGTATGGCACAGGTACAAGGGCACCCAAGGTATCAGCTAGACATACGGTCCAGAAATGTGTAGTCCTGCACATGTGTACCCACGCTATGGTGTAATATGGCAACCACAGCACCATGTGGGCCATGTGTGTGTACATCAACCATGTACAACGTGATATGCCTGTATAGGGACAGTATCCATGTGATACACACCGCATGACTGTCAGTATGCAAAGGTGATGTGTATGCACTATGTGTGATGTAACTGATGCAATGATATCTACATGATATATCTGCCACACTGACACCTGTATGGGTGTCAGCAACATGAGTAGGATGAGCTAGAATGCTGCCAGGTATATGTAGGCATGTACAGTACTGTGTGACAGCAGGTAGTGTACGTATGCAAATACTGAGCATGAGGGGCCACATGTCTGAGGAACGTGCAATGCCACACGTCCCTGAAATGTCGTAGTCAGCATGATATGCCTGCACCACTGTGTGAACTGTACAGAAGGCACATGGCGTAACATGCCGATACATAGGGTACGATGTGATGCTGGATGTGTACACTGTCAATAGCATAAAGTGGAATGGTGCTGAAGGGCAAAGAGCGGATCATGTCTGATGTGATACCCTCTGTACCACCCCAACCACCCATGCAATAATATGACAGGTGGCCAGCATGGGATGTGGTGTGCTGTGGCACAGAAGCCCAACAAGGGTGCCAGGAAAGGCATGCAGGTAGTCAATGAGTGTGTGAAGCATGTATGTCAAGATGTGGCCCAGTGCCATACTGAATGGCCCAGTCATGGGTGTAGAGATGCAGCCCCATACGTGCAATGCAGTACCATCCATGTGTAGTGTGATAGATGTGGTAGTGTGGTGGTCAGGGTGCACAACGTACATGAATGGGCTAGCAGTCACTGTCGTGTGCTGCTGCAGAGACATGTAACAGCCAGGTTGGCGGGATACAACAACTACGGCGGTTGGAGGTGACATTGGGACTGTGTTCCCAGACATAACATGTGCATGCCAGTACTATGTATGTGTCCACAGGGTTAATACAATGTCCAGCCAAGGATTGGAACCCTGTAGTGAGTGAGAGTGTGTATTGTTGGTAGGTACCCCATTGGCAGGCAGGATGCCAGCAACATCTGTGTCGTCAATGCCTGCATGACCGTGGTATGCTGCATTGAATGTGGATGTAGTCAAACAGCAGAGACATACCACCACACTGCGTGAGGGCCCACACTGCAATGTCTGGCAGTCATGTGTAGGTAGCTAGCTGTGGAGTATGTCATGCACCAGCAGGACACACCATGACTGTCAAGTGACACACAACACACAGGTGAACAAAACTACCGTGCAACAGCCTGCACATGTGCCCATACAGCACGTGTGCATGGAACAGGAATACCACTGTGGCGTCTGTGAAAATGCCAGCACCACCATGTCTCAGTGTGGAATAGCATGGTCCCTACCAGTGTGTAAATGTAGCAGAAGTGCACTGTGATCACTGTTGGCATAGGCACATAGACTGTCCATCGGACGGGGTGCCATGCCCTCAACTACCTCTGTCAGTGGATGTCAGTAATACCGGCTGTAGTGTGTATGTACCATGCATGCTGCTATGGTTGTGTGCTTAGGGTGTGGCTAGCAGGGATGGTAAGCATGGATGTTCAGCAAACAGAGGGGGGAGGTGTGTAGGCCTAGCATACAGACACATGGAGGTGTGGTGCATGCTGAGGGTACTGTAGGTATGGTATGTGTCGTGTAATGTGCCACTCCGCTATGTGTACTGCATGGGCAAGCATGTGTGGGTGCGTGGGAGTCCATACTAGGGAAGGTCGTGTTGCTGGCAATACATAGCAGTAGCAACTGTCCCAGGTGCAATGTACAGCATGCCAACCCGACTGGCATGTAACCTGTGGTGTACAGTGTCTGCACTGTCGCGTGTCACAATGCGTAGTGGCCACAAACATGGGTATCTGAACATGGACTACCTATGATGCAATGTGTCATGGGAAAATACAGTATGTGTGTAAATCACGGTGTGGTGTGGGAACCACCCACCTGTGTGTGTTGCAGTCCAGGTATGTGACTGGGAGGTATGATCTGTGTACAATCTGGACTGGCAGGTGTGCCGTGTAGGGCATGGAGGCAGGTCCCAGGCACCGTAGATAAATGACATGTGTGCTGTACTGTGTGTGCAGTGCTAGTGTACAGCACAGTGGAGGGTGTAAGCATTGTCACACATCACTGCATGCTGTGCCTACCTGTGACAGCCCTGCCAAAGACAGACATGTGACACCGCTGCACAGGCAGCATAGCATGAGAAGATGTACATGTGGGCTGCACACCTTAGCCAGATGTCCACCGTCATGTGTGCCACGGTAGTGTGGTTCAACACGACTATCAGACTGGACAAACAGCACATGCCTGCATAACAACAGTATGACCATAGTCAACAGTCCCAGTGACAGAGTAGGCCAATGTAGACTATCCCTGCATGCAGACCAGTGGCTACTGGACACCTGGCTAGACACACACCTGGACGGTTAATTCACCATTGAGCCATCACATGTCCACGTCCATGTGGTGCGTACAATGTCATCACAGGGTGGTCACAATAGCAGGTGGCAAGGCAGACACGGTGTACCAGGTGATGTGTCATGTGTGCATATGTTGAGTAGCACAGCCGTTCACATGTCTGCAACATACTGGTGCACGATGTATACTGTTACATGATGAATGGAACTGCACTGTCACCCACTACAGGGCCAGCTGGCACAGGTGCGGTGTGACTGGTGTAACCCATGTTTGCACAGGATACACACTGCTGTTGTAGGCAGCCATGCTGGTGGCCACCAGTGATATATGCAGTGGTCATACAAACATACCGTACACAGTGTTCAGGCAGGAATGTCAATTGTCGTGGACGATGTGCTGCTATGTGAATGTGGGTGTTTGTTGTGAATGTCACACATCCAGAAGACACCATCTGGTGCAGTCATGGTTGTCAACACCGGTACACACATCCACAGCAGTCAGAACCCAGTCCCGACAATGTGTGTCAGTCACCCTTGTACCGTGTGACATATGTGCACATGGCGGAACACCTCCCACTGTCATCTAAGCTGGCTACATGATGGCTGGAATGTGCTGTAGAAATGTACAATGCTGGTAGCCCAATGAAGTACCTGGAATCAGACACAGTACACTATGTCAGCCATGTAAACCATGCACAACAATGACTGCCCAACAGACACAAACAATGCATTGACACATGGAACATGTGCTCATGACAACGCCACTGAGGTATGTTGCACATATAGATGTACAATTGTCATCTATGGCCATAGCATGGATGCAGACACACATACTCCACAGGTAGTACCATGTGATGTAGGTACGGGGGCATTGCTTGTGTATATGTCACAGTAGATGTACACAGACATGTCCTGCATAGCCGTCATGTAGGGGTAGCTGTGGTATGTCACTACTGGACATGCCCATACAGATTACCATGTCCCGCAGGAGATGTGTTAGGTGTGTACCACATGTGACATGCTGACAACAATCTGCGATGTGTATGGCTGCCGGTGTACCTGTGTGACAATGTCTGTGATGGGTGCAAAGGCACATAGTATCGTATTGTATGCACACAAGCCCCACATAGCTGCATAGCCTGAACATACAGTACAAGGAGTGTGTGGGATGATAGCAACCCACAGGTGGAGATGGGTATGGACGGCCCACAACCACATGTGTGTGTACGGTGTTCACGACCACGACACATGAGCATCTGAGAGGCTAGCGTCACAGTTGTACAGGGTCGGATGTACATATGTTCAGCAACATCCCTGTATGTCCCACCACTGGCCTGTGGACCGATGGACAACAACCAAATGTGCAGGTATGAGATGTGCACAGCACATCACAGATGCCTACCGTAGAACAGGCCTACCATGTAGACATGTGCACAGTAGGTCTGCGCCACCTGCAGTCAAACACGTTAGGTGCCAAACCACACCAATAGTCCGGCCAATGACACAGATGGGCGTGCATGCCTCTGTGTATGTATGTCTGTGAATGGCTCCGGCATAGCACTATAGCCGTGTCACCATTGTGAACAACAATATGAATGGGTTGTATGTGTGAGGGGTGCCATCATATGTGTATGGTGAGGTCGGCGATACCATCAGTGGGCCTGCTATGTGAACATCCATGTCCCCATACATGGATACCTCTGCTGAGGCCAACACCACATTCACACAGGGAGGGATGGCGGTGTGTAGTGCAGCAGCAGACATGTGGGTGGCAGCGGGCAATGTATGTACACATATGTGTTACCCACATCAGTTCAGGCAGATATCCATGTGCATGGGATAGCGGTGTGTGTACACATACAGCACTGTGTCGATCAACATCCCAGCACATAGCACCTGCCAGGGCTACAGTGTATGCATGGATGTGTGATACCTGCATGCACCACACACACCCTCAACAAGCAGCGTACAGCATACCTCGCTGGAGGACAGTGTCCACACCATGGTGATAAACATGTTGAATGTCCATATTCACACAGCTATGACAAAAGCAATGGACAGCCACCCTGCCAATACCGTCAGCCCCTGGGTGGGTCACACCCATTGCCATGTATGTGGCATACCCTGCCATATCATACAGAGATGACCAGCAAGGCTGCATGAGCTATCACAGTCCCACATGGTGCAATGGACAAAAGGCACTCTCACTATCAACCACACACAGTAGTAATGTGGTGGCGATGCACCCTGTCATGTTACAGGTGCTGTGTGATGCTCTGCACAATGTGTGCGTGTACATGCTATGCATGGCCTTTCCTGCTAATGTGTCATGGTTACACATTGCTCCATGTCTATCACATCGTAACACAGGTGAGCTGGGGCAAGTTGTCCAGCACCGGTACAGTGCTGTGTGGAAGTACATGGCACAACACATGCATGTGCAGGTGTCCATGTGTATGTGTACAGTGCCGCTGCTGACGTTCACAATGGACACAGGCGTGATGTGTACTGACATATACACAGCGTACAGGTGAACAGTAGCACAGGCGTCACATGGGGACATATGCCAACTGATATGGACATAGGTGCAGCCAGGTACACATGTCCATGGCAGGCTAACATCTACATGGTGCGTGCACAGTGTGATGGGGTGGCACACAGATATGATGTGACACCCAGTGCTCAATGGTGTGAAGCCACAACATCGGCTGTGTCACCGCCACGATGCCCTTCACAGATCACTGTGCAGATGTCGTACATGTCATAGCAATGTATTTCCAACAGTATGCCAGCACAGCAGTGTGAATGTGACCTGCCACCATCATCATGTCTTACAGATAATGCCACGTTCCCGGCTTCCACCATTTAGCCGACAGGAGGAGGAGGTCATCATACCATACCTCCAGAGTAACTACAACGCCCTGTTTAGCCATGTGCCACAGCAGGCACAAGAACGGCAAGAGATGTGGGAGGAGTTGTGCAGGAGGGTGAACAGCGTGGGCGGAACCAACCGCAGCTACCAACAAATCCGCAGGCACTGCACAGACCTGATCCAGCATGCAAGACAGCGTGCCGCTGCAATCGCCAGGCAACAACGTGGGACAGGTGGTGGGCCACCAACACAGCCCCCACTCACAGCTACGGAGGAGCTCCTGGCCAGTCTGGGGACACCCACGGAACAACACGCAGAACCACTTGCGTCCATCGTGGAGGTGGGTGTCTCCCGAGCTATGATCCTGGAGCCGCATGGTAAGTCAGTGTTGCATGTTTGTATGATAGGCGACGTGGGTGTGGGTGTCATAGTACAACACATGATATAGCAATACATGCCAGGTATATGGCCACACAAGATGCAAACCATTGTATGCTATGTTGTGTTAGCAGACATGTGCATAGCACATGCAACCACACACATGCATGATGTGTCATGCACAGTGCTGACCGTGGAGATAGTAATGGCTAATGTGTATACCTTTGTGTAATGCCTTTACAGGTACGTCTGGCGTGTCACAAGGACAAGGGTCTGTTGCAGGTAAGTCTGTTGCCAGTCAAACGCATGTTCTGCTGTATTGATATTCCCCATGTGTCTAGGCATGACATGCTCACCTGTGTGTGCCCCCGTCACGGTATACAGCTCGCACCACCCGACATACACACCACCCATGTACAGTAGATACACCCGTTACCGTAGAGTGGTATGACACCACACAACCAATTGGTGTGTTACGTGCATTCAGCTATGCATACAATGGTGTAGGTGTTACACAATGGCTGCATGTGTAGTATGCATTGGTATGCCAGTGCAGTATGGACACAGTACCACAGAGTGAGCTGTGATCTGGCCAGAGCACAGGTGTTACCAATGTGACCCATGCCCCTGCATCGGGTGCACACGTTGTGACATGGTGCATGCCATGTCCCATGCACGTGGATGTCTGGCTGCAGCATTGCCACACCATGATATGACCTATGCACAACATAGCAGACATACACACTGTCAGCATATCCGTAGAGAATGTGACACGTCACACTAGTATGGGTGTATGTCACATGGGCCACCACAGGGCCGTGTGCACAATGTCTACCACACACAATTGTCAATGAGTCAGACAGACAAGGCCATGGTTGATACCTACAGGCATGTTGCCACACAGCACATCCACAGTGGGTACTCACCATTGCACCCTGTACACACATAGTGGGTTCATCAATGTAGTGGACCCCCTGGACATCTGATGTAGTACACCAGTGACATGAAATCCTCTCCACAGCTACTACAGGTGCCTCCAATGTCCACCATATATGTGCTGCTGAGCAGCTGAACTGACTTACAGACATGGCAATGTAATGCGTCCAGGTCACGCATCGCACAGACACATAGCTGTGTCCTGCTACTGTGCAGTGGCACAGAGCCCGCACCACACACCGTACAGCTATGCACACAGCTCACAGCAAGCGTGCCTGCACAGACATCACTGTTACACATACATTGTATCTGTACACTGTACACATAACACTGCACCATGACAGCCATCGTGATGTGGTGCATGCGGTGGGACACCATCTTCACATGTCCACATGATACCGCACATGTTTGCGGTGTACATTACATAGTGTTGGCAGCCATGTGTACTCTCAACGTGCCCGCCACACGGTGTATCACGCTGATGCATGCAAACTACCATGAATGTGTGTACTGCATGCCTACTAAATGACACCTGCCTGTTGTACTGTCCCCACCAGGGCAGTGTACATACTGCCACTATGAATGTCTGGTCTGCATTCACTGGTCTGTGTTGTGTGAATGCTGCATGCCACCTGCATTATCACATGCATGCTGTGTGTGTGTGTGTGTGTGTGTGTGTGTGTGTGTGTGTGTGTGTGTGTGTGTGTGTGTGTGTGTGTGTGTGTGTGTGTGTGTGTGTGTGTGTGTGTCTGTATTGTAACCGATGGTATGTCTTTGTATTGACAGGTGCTGTAGGTGCGTTCCCCTCCTGCGGTCAATCTGATGCTAGTGTCCCCACAGATACTAGTGGCGATGAGCATGTGCATGAGGCACAGGCAGGGTCGTCACAGGCAGAGTCTGTGCCACTGGAGAACATCACACATACGTCCCTTTCATCCCTGCACACGGTTCAGATGCCGACACATACCCCAACACCGTTGCCCATAGATGACGGTCAGTCAGCGTCTGTTGTCCCCGAGCAGGAATGTGTGGTGGCTGCAGAAGGTGTGGGTACACACGATGTTGCCAGTGTAAGGACTGGTGCAGTGCCACGCAGGCATGTGGCAGGTGCTGCCCGGTGGGGGAGCACCGCTAGACATACACCTGCCATGCAGGGTGCACCAGCTGCTATAACCAGGCGCATGTTCCAGACTGTAATGGCGGCGCAGGCACGTGCGAACGGCAGAACCAGGACGGGCAGAGGCTGCAGAGGTCCGCAATCCGCACCTAAATGACAGCATCCAGGCATTGGCAAATGCACAACAGCATCTTGCCGATGTTCTGGATAGGAGATTAGGCGATATGGCTGGTCTCATCGACCGAGGCTTGGCCATCCTTGAGCGCGCAGTCCGTGCAGGAACACCAGGTAGGGGTGAGGCATAGGGCACGTGGGCGTGTGCCAGCAACACCACCTGCTGCAGGTCAGCGTGTGCGTGCCACCTCCCATGCCCACACAGACAGTGATGGTAGCAGTAGCACTGCAGCTGCTACTACACCATCCACACCAGGACAGAGCAGGCCACGTGGGCGTGGCCCTGGACGGCCCGTCGGGCACGCGTTTCCAGCGGACATGTGACATCGGAGAGTGGACAGTCTGTACCTCCACCCGGTCGTGCCCGTGCGACCCCAGGCAGGCGCTGGTCGCTTCGCCCGGCAGACACAGTGAGCCGTAACACCTGCACTGTACAGTCAGGGGCTGCCAAGCATACCCCGTGTAGGCATCACAGATGACTGAACTGTGTACACACACACCCACACACAGCAGACACAACTGTAGGGCTCCACCACACCCACATGCAATCTACATAGTCATGCCCACTCAATGCACTGGCCCTTACACACACACATGATGTCATCCATTGGTACAGCCCATGCCTGTGGCACACATATCACCCTGTGCATATGATTAAGTCTCTGCCGCATAACTGTGAGCCACACCATCAATGCACGGTTAAGCTAACATATTATGATGCACAGGGTGGACACGATAGTGAGAGGTGTATGTGATACCTGTGTACGCATAGTACGTGCTGTGTATGTTGTGGTGTGTGTGTATGGCTGGTGACAGGTGTGTATGTGATGTGTGTTGTGCACGGACATCATGCAGCAGACATACCATGCAGGACAGGTGCAGCATTCATCGATATGTGTACACAGTATGTGTGGTGGTTACATGTGTAGCACCATGTCGGTGCAGTTAACCCGTATGATACTGATGGTGTACTTGCACGTGCCTACTGGGAGCACTGTAATTAGTTCCCCACGTGTAGTCGTGGGGTACCCACAGGCATGTCTGGCAAAATCAGCATAGCACAGTTACCCACATCCGGCATGGACCCCTACATAGGTACATAGGCACACATGAACGTGACAGGATATGTGCCCTCGACATGTGTGGACCTAGCATGACTGTGTGTGGCATCTAACACCCCTCAGGATGGGGATGCCATATCCATCAGTCCCCAGTCCCTGGTCTAGCAGTGACACACAGAGGTTGACTGGCGACTAACTAGCGTCACACATACACAAGTCATTAGCAGTCCTGACCAAAGGCAGTCAGGGCCTTTGCTTCACATGGCCTGGCACTCCTCCCGTGTTGTAGGGTGTGTCTGGCGTTACCCTGTTCCCCCAGCACGTCCCACTCATCTTTGAGTTGAGGTGTCTGACAGTCGCTTCTGTGCCCGTGTTTGCATGGGGCCTGGGAGGTGGAATGTGCCCATGTCACCCAGGTCAGACATGGCCGTGTATGTCAGGCACAGATCACCACGGAGCAGCTGTGCTGTGAAGATCCACAGCCGGTGTCCCCTTGGCCGTGCACCTTGTGACACATGTCCTAGCACCGTCATCCCCGTCTTGTGGAACGTTTGCGGTCCTTCCGAGTGCTGCAGGCATCAGGTTAGCTACAGGCCACATGTGCCATTGTACGCAGTCATTGCACTGGTGTGTGATGTGTACAGGGGTACAATGAACACCCTGATGTGGTTGCCATTCCATCCAGACCAGGAGGCCACAATGGAATGTCTTCACACCCACATTGCCATTGTGTGTGTTGACAGAGGTTGCCGACAGGTGTGGTAGCCATTTCCCTGAACATGTCCACCATATTTAATGGCGTACCACCTACATGTGACATTGGGACGAACATGTTCTTCACACTGGGTAGGGCTGCACCTTCTCTGGCATTTGGTAGCAGGCCATGGCTCTGGCACCAGTCATCCATGTCTATGACGCCCTAGGTGGATGTTCGTGTAACATGGGGTGTTGGGTATGTTGGGCGGTGTAGTCATCTGCATACCTTGTCTGCTACAATCCCCTATGATTGCATGCACATTGGAAGGTCGGATGCCATATGGCAGGGGCACAGGAGTGAGCCCTGTGGGCCTCCACTGGGTCCAGATATGAGTGTGACAAGGCACCTTGAGCACCAACCCTGTGTGGTGTGACCTCCAACCTGTGTGAGAAGCATCGGGTGACATATGTCCCCACATGTATGCTGGCGAGCCTTTCCATGGGTCCCATGTGTAGTGTGCTCTGAACGCTCCCACCAGGTCATGGTACTGTGTGCAAACCCACGTATCCCCATCAATGGCCTTGGTGAACACTCCAGACTGGACGAGCAGGTTCGGGAGGCAGGATCCGCCCTTGACTATGTAGTTGTGGGTATGTTCCGGTATTGGCTGTACACCGCTATCTGTAACCATGACCACCTGTATGGACCTCCACACAGCTTTGCAGACAACACTTGTCAAGCGTATAGGGTGTGGCTGTTGACAGTCCATAGGAGCACTACCCTGGCATAGTGGGACCACAGATGCCATATGGCATCCATTGGGGACATAGCCCATAGTAAGGCTAACATGACACAGTGGCCGCATGTGTGGGCCGAGGGCCTCAAAGAGGATGGGTAGCACACAGCCAGGGAAACCATCGGTGCCCATTGCTGACGTGTCAAACGCCATAGAGATATGGGATCACTCCAGGCCATATGACATGTTTGGGAGGATACACTGTGGTGGGATGGATATGTTCCCTGTTGGGGGGGGGGATGTATGCATGGAACATGTCCTGTGGTATGCAGACAATGTCTGTGGGTGCAGTGACTGTTGTACCATTCTGGACCATTTCCAGGCAAGTCTGTGTGCCCCCAACCATGTCCTTACCACAGTTAGGGAAGGCCCTGTGGTTGTCTCATGTGCCCTCTGCAGTACCACTCCCACGAGCGGACCTGGATGATGGTATGTGGGGCCGTATGGTGACACCGGTATGAATGGGTGATGGTTTCCTTGGTACTGTCATTGCCCTGCCATGTAGTAGCTCCAACTGTTGATGTACAGGTAGTCAGTGGCTGCGGTCCACCACACCATGTGCCTACCTGTGGTGGACAAGGTCCTGATGTCATCATGTTTGCCTGTTGCAGACATGCATGTGGGTGGTCGGGGAAGGCATTCGTTAGGCGTTTGCCGGTCTGGCCTCTGTTCAACATTGGCATGGAGGACTTGTAGGGTACCACACCGGTCATATGCTGTGTGTGTTTTTCTGTGGAGAGGTCATCACTGAGGTCCCCCATGCTGGTGTTGGTTACAGTGAGTGGATGACCAGTGGATCCACTATACGGTCTTGCATCACCATTGAGGGCTGTACATCCTGTGTGGGGCATATCCTCACCATGCGTGATGGGCAGAACTGTCAGACATCCCCCCCCTGGTATGTATGGTGCATGGCTGTTTGACAGTGGCCAGGTGTGTGAACACCTGGGACTGCTGGCGTACTGTGTTGTGCCATGGGTAATGTTCCCAGGCTATGTATGGGTGGTTCATGTCACCCAATACGGTGCTGTTGTGAGAGCATGCCCACTCACCAGTGTCCTCAGGACATCTGTGAAGGTATCTTGTGTTTGGGAGGGTTGTCTGTCGCATGCAACAAACTGTAGGCCAGTCCTACACATGGTTAATTGCACCTAAATATTCCCTGCAGCAACAACAACGTCTGTGGCATGACCGGGTTACTGTTGTGTGGCCGGACACACAGGATGGTCCGCATTCCGCCACCCATGCCGTCGCACCATGTGTATGCATGTCTGATCTGTGCCGACTCTAAGTGTCTGAGCATGCCCAGTAGGCAGCTGTGTAGATAGACACACAGCACAGTGCACACCGGCCGTCTGCAGTTATACCCGGTGCATGCCTGTATCCCCACGAACGGCCACGCCTGTGGCATGGCCAGGTTTCTGTTGTGTGGCTGGACACACACGACGGTCGACATTACGCCACCCATGCCGTCGCAACATGTGTATGCATGTCTGCCCTGTGCCGAGTCTAAGTGTCTGAGCATGCCCAGTATGCAGTGATGTACTGATCAGTAGTTACTTGTTATTCTTGACTGCAGCACTAACGTGTTAGTGTCTGGCGACTGGGATGGTAACAGACTGCGTGACTGCGCACTCTGTCCGAACACCCGATCGGGCGCATTGCCTCTGCAAATGATACCACTCACGTAGGGGTATGCCTCCTGACAGCGCTCTGCTCAGTAAACTCGGTAGCGTTCTGTAAATGCTTCATACTGTAGTGTGTTCATGTAGATAGGCGTAGGTTCGTCCCCCGTCCCTTCCATGTGTGTGTGTGTGTGTGTGTGTGTGTGTGTGTGTGTCTGTGTGTGTGTGTGTGTGTGTGTTTCCAGCTGCCTCTGCGACTGATTATGCTTTTAGACGCTCCGCAACACATGCCTTGGCTATTGCCAACTATTGTCTTGCGGCTGACGTCAGCAGCCTACAAGTATGCCTGTGACAGCGCTCTGTTCAGCAAACTCGGTAGCGTTCTGTAAATGCTTCATACAGTAGTGTGTTCATGTAGATAGTCGTAGGTTCGTTCCCCGTCCCTTCCGTGTGTGTGTGTCTCTGTGTGTGTGTGTGTTTCCAGCTGCGTCTGCGACTGATTATGCTTTTAGACGCTCCGCAACACATGCCTTGGCTATTGCCAACTATTATCTTGCGGCTGACGTCAGCAGCCTACAAGTATGCCTGTGACAGCGCTCTGTTTAGCAAACTCGGTAGCGCGTTCTGTAAATGCTTCATACAGTAGTGTGTATCATGTAGATAGTCGTAGGTTCGTCCCCCGTCCCTTCCATGTGTGTGTCTCTGTGTGTGTGTTTCCAGCTGCCTCTGCGACTGATTATGCTTTTAGACGCTCCGCAACACATGCCTTGGCTATTGCCAACTATTGTCTTGCGGGTGACGTCAGCAGCCTACAAGTATGCCTGTGACAGCGCTCTGTCTAGCAAACTCGGTAGCGCGTTCTGTAAATGCTTCATACAGTAGTGTGTTCATGTAGATAGTCGTAGGTTCGTCCCCCGTCCCTTCCGTGTGTGTGTGTGTGTGTGTTTCCAGCTGCCTCTGCGACTGATTATGCTTTTAGACGCTCCGCAACACATGCCTTGGCTATTGCCAACTATTGTCTTGCGGTGACGTCAGCAGCCTACAAGTATGCCTGTGACAGCGCTCTGTTTAGCAAACTCGGTAGCGCGTTCTGTAAATGCTTCATACAGTAGTGTGTTCATGTAGATAGTCGAGGTTCGTCCCCGTCCCTTCCGTGTGTGTGTGTGTGTGTTTCCAGCTGCCTCTGCGACTGATTATGCTTTTAGACGCTCCGCAACACATGCCTTGGCTATTGCCAACTATTGTCTTGCGGGTGATGTCAGCAGCCTACAAGTATGCCTGTGACAGCGCTCTGTTTAGCAAACTCGGTAGCGTTCTGTAAATGCTTCATACAGTAGTGTGTTCATGTAGATAGTCGTAGGTTCGTCTCCCGTCCCTTCCGTGTGTGTGTGTCTCTGTGTGTGTGTGTTTCCAGCCGCGTCTGCGACTGATTATGCTTTTAGACGCTCCGCAACACATGCCTTGGCTATTGCCAACTATTGTCTTGCGGCTGACGTCAGCAGCCTACAAGTATGCCTGTGACAGCGCTCTGTTTAGCAAACTCGGTAGCTCCTTCTGTAAATGCTTCATACAGTAGTGTGTATCATGTAGATAGTCGTAGGTTCGTCCCCCGTCCCTTCCATGTGTGTGTGTCTCTGTGTGTGTGTTTCCAGCTGCCTCTGCGACTGATTATGCTTTTAGACGCTCCGCAACACATGCCTTGGCTATTGCCAACTATTGTCTTGCGGCTGACGCCAGCAGCCTACAAGTATGCCTGTGACAGCGCTCTGTTTAGCAAACTCGTAGCGTTCTGTAAATGCTTCATACAGTAGTGTGTATCATGTAGATAGTCGAGGTTCGTCCCCGTCCCTTCCATGTGTGTGTGTCTCTGTATGTGTGTTTCCAGCTGCCTCTGCGACTGATTATGCTTTTAGACGCTCCGCACATGCCTTGGCTATTGCCAACTATTGTCTTGCGGGTGACGTCAGCAGCCTACAAGTATGCCTGTGACAGCGCTCTGTTTAGCAAACTCGGTAGCGCGTTCTGTAAATGCTTCATACAGTAGTGTGCATCATGTAGATAGTCGTAGGTTCGTCCCCCGTCCCTTCCATGTGTGTGTGTCTCTGTGTGTGTGTTTCCAGCTGCCTCTGCGACTGAGTATGCTTTTAGACGCTCCGCAACACATGCCTTGGCTATTTCCAAATATTGTCTTGCGGGTGACATCAGCAGCCTACATGTATGCCTCTGACAGCGCTCACGTCAGTTAACTCGGTAGCGCATTGTGTAAATGATTCATACTGTACTGAGTTCATGTAAATAGGCGTAGGTTCATCTCCCGTCCCTTCCGTGTGTGTGTGTGTGTTTCCGTTGCTTTCGACCATACAACTGAATAAGCAAATTGTTAAAGTGTTCACAATCAACAGTGTGATATTTAAAATCATGTGAAGACTCACATTGTTGTTTGTGAACATTCTTAGACATAGCATATTTCCTGCACACGTTGTGGAAAAACAACGCGTTGCATGTTTTAATGAACTGTTCAAATGTTACGAAGACTTGTGTTGTCGAACCACGGGACTATTCTTGCTGCAGGTTTCCGGTTTGTTTGTGTGTCATAGTACAATATCATGTAATACGTGTGTTCATAGTATGCTTTCTGTGATGTTGACATGTGTGTGTTTCGTTAGCAGTACGTCTCTGCTTTCTATGCTGTGGCTACATCTCCATTGCTCGCATAGAAAGTGACAAATGGAAGTGTAAGGGTGGACATTTAAAGCCTGGATACTTCCATGTTATGTGTAAGTCTCACGGGCCAACGGGTGATAGGGGATACAGGTCTATGTAGTAGCTTTGGATACCATATGCGACCTGTCGTGGACGAAATGTTTATGTTGACTGTTCCATCTACCTATGTGTGACATGGTTTGTGGCCATAGGGTACCAGCAAGTCTTCCCTGTTCATTGGGTGTTTGCCATGGTGTATTGACATCAATCCTATTAATTCACCGAAGGATGTCTTTCTTTGGTGTCAACGCCATAGTTTGACCATCCTATGTCATTCCCAGCAGACGTGGAGATTGTGCCATTGGTATCTTTACACAGGTGACCCATCTGTTCCACTCACTTAAGGAGTAATGTTTGGGTCCTGCAATGGACACCGATGTGCATATGTAAAGTTTAGGACATGTTGGACTGTGTCCATTCGGCCAGTGGGTTTGACTGCCGCCGTATGTTCCCCATTCCCGGATGTCTGTCCGCCTACCCATATTATGTAGTGCTACGTAACCCGTGTCCTTCCACAATTTACCCATAGGGTGTTACTGTAGTCCTGCAGGTTGGCAACTGCTTTACATAATCCTCACAGGTACCATTGTGAACTATCCGCCACTGTATTGTCAGTATAACACAGCCGGTACATGTAGAACCTATTTATTCATGACAGTATGTCGGTTATGTGTGTGAACTCCATATTTTAGCGATAGTATGACCTTCCTAGTTGACGTTGTTGGTGTGCCATTAATATGTGTTCCACAGGTCGCAGGTATGTTCCGCAGAGTGCGGGCGGGTGATCCCCACATACTGGATAGCACCTTCGCTGCTGTACGCTGGGATTCGCATGGCAGGATGGATGTCTACGGGGTGTATGTACTGCTGTTTCCATCTTTATGTCCTGTGTCATGCCCTACTACGGCTGTGTGATTCCACCAGGCTTGCTATTATGGGTGCCATCTTGTCCGTACGTTTGTCCATCCTTGGGAAATGCCTACTGGACACTGATGTAGGGCTGAACACATTTCACACATGCCTTTAGCATTACCCTATGGGTGCTTTGCATCCTTACTGGGGACTAAGGCACGTCCTGTACCCGCAGCCCTCCCACAGGGCGGGACAACGGATTATCAGCCAAACAACACCGAGCCCCATTTTGCATACCCAGGATACCAGGGCTGCAACCCCCCACGGTACGCATGACACATCCTTCATGTGTGCGGAACTGGGATATGGACGCACATGTATGGACACGGCAGTCTGGGGACCTCTGTTCATATGTCCTGCATGTCATGGGCAGGTATCATCAACCTTAAACACGCTGGTGGTGCATATGTCTAGCTGTGCCGTAGTCATGGTTTGTACTCGGATTGGCTGATCTTGGCGCATACTGGCAAAACAGCCAGAATTTTTGGAGTCCTACAATGGACACCGATGTGCATTTGTAAAGTGTAGAATGTGTTTGACTGTCCCCATCTGGCCAGTGGTATTGACTGCCGCTGTATGTTCCCCAGTCGTGGATGTCTGCTTGACTACCCATCGTTTGTATGACATGGCCTATCTATATCCACGTGCCAGTATGCGTAAATACAGCAAACCTTGCGTCCTGCCCATCTTCATAAACGACATTATGGAACATATATCGGCAGAAACAGACACTGTCAAATACGATAGACTCCACAGTGAAAGGATACTGAGCTCTCTCAACTACTAACATGGGGCACCGTCGGAGTACGGATTTCATGACATAGCCGTCCCTAATACACTTCCTTCAGAGTCGGTTTAAAGCGAAATAATCAATAAACCTGCTCATAGTTAGGTGGACAGTGCTCCAAGTCTTGATTATAACGTGACATATACATATCAGTGTTGCATGCCTTACTTCATGGAAACAATAACACGGCAACAATGTGTTAATATATCTACAATATTGGTAAATACAATCAGTATCCGGACACATAGTTGATAATTGGTGAGAGTGCACCTTAGAATGTAGTGTGTTGATCAGGTTATTGTATATCGATGTGTATAATAGTAGCATTACGATAACAAAGCATGGAATCAATAAGTACTATTTAAGCATATATTTGACAATTATGAATGTAAACGTGTGGAGGAGACATCCGTAACCTTCCCTGGTTCCACTGGATCACACACGCACACATACACTCGCATGTCCGGATTGTGGGTTACGCGCACGCGCACATGCATATCCGTAGTCCGTTTATATATGTTTACAGTGTCTGTGTGGTTACGTGTTTTGCATTACTTGTGACTATTCCGGTAACATATGTCTGATCCGGTTGACGGACGTGTGCAGAAAGCACTTACAGCTTTATATATGTAACAGTCTTTGCAGCATGGACGCTTTACGTACACGTGCACATCTATATGTTCTATAGTCATAATTCCAACGTGACTGCAGTCACGTTTGACGCTTACTGTGACCAGTGCACGTTAGCTGTTCGTTGTCATTAATATGCATACCCTTGGTACCTATGTACATTTACATATCACCCCCCCCGCACACACGCACGTCACAGGCATCCATTCTCCTGCTGGGAAAGGTGCGGTACTGCATGTTGAACATTCCTAATTCCCCCTCGCTCATGGCCCAGGATGCATATGTCGTCACCACAGGGCTGTTCAGATGACAGCTGCTTATATCCCATATGCATACAGGCCTTCGATTGTCAGGGTGTTGCTGTGGTGCTTTGGGTTTGGTCTTGGCCGCCCACTGTACGGGACCGCCCTGACCCTGTACGAATGTTAGATGAGTCACATGGGCACGTTTTGTCCGTGTCCATGGTACCATGTCACGGCCCCCCCCCCAATTAGTCTTAACCGTGTGCGCCGATTGGCGGTGTATCCGTTGTAGATCTCGTTATACTAATTGCACACGGTCTGATCGAACTAACCTACTTCCATTACTAACCCTCCGTATGTATGGCCTGTGTCGCAATATTACAAGGGTTTAACATTGCATGACGACTTTCACTGAGCCACAGACATGTCCGTTGCTTTGTTTGGCCCGGTTCGCTGTGCTACACACATTTAACATGGCGTAACAGGTTGAACAGCTCAGACACGAGGACATCGGGTTGTCCGTCGTTGTCTATTATTGAATGTCTCTGTGGAGTTTGTTTCACAAAGCGACACATTGTCGGCATTAACGGACATCTCGCGCGCATGCGTCCGCACCGACGCTGGTGACGATGTCTGCCTTTGGCCGAACAGGCATTATGCTGTGCCATTATGTCTGGGGATATATGGTTTCCTTCCCTACGTAGATGATGTGCCATACTAGCAATGACCCTAGCGATGACCCGCGTCTGGGTGTGGGTACTGCTGTATTACCCACGGGAAGAGTGGCCTTAGGGTAAGTGGTGACCTAGGCAGAAGTTGCCACCGATCGTCACCCGCTACCCCCTCCTGGTCTACCTACACCAAATAGAGTCTGGAAAGGTGCAACACCCTAGACGGCTACCTACTTGGCCTATGCCTAAGGCCGGCTATGTGTGTGGTCCCTTGGGCATCGGACTCGAACGTGGCGCCTGCCGTGGGTATGTCCAGCATTACCCACATCCAGCCCCAAGGCAGTCAACACAGCATCCATGGGTCCACATGGTGTCCCAGCTGTGCACTCCAGGAACTCTATGGGGAATTTAACCCACACTTCGGACAGCTGTGTAATCGTAGCCTCACCTCAGGATACGTACCTGAGTAGTAGCACAGGGCGACTGTAGTCACACTCCACATAGATGGTGCCTCCACTGACCCTGGTTATTACCATACCATTAGTTTGACAAGCCTTATCTGCAAAGCCATGGAGATGGATCATAATGGGACACATAGATAAAGACATAGGGGACCGCATACTTTGGATACAACCCAGTTTAGCTTGGTCATAGTCAGATCATGCCCTTTACACGTGTTTCACTTTGTAGAATCAGTCACCAAGGCCATTGCTGAGGGTAAAGCAGTCCATACAGCCTACCTCAACCCGGCAGAGGCCTTCGACACAATACCCCTCGGGTATACTTGATAAACCCGTCATCTTGAATGTAAATCCATACATCGCCATATGGGTTGCAAACGGGCTAAGTCACAGAACACACATGGCCATAGTTGCTGGCGCCATGTCATACTCACAGCCAGTCACAGGTGGTGTCCCATGGGGCTCAGTCCTGGGTCCACTATTTCCAGCATCTACGTTTCCAATGTACACGCATACACAGGCCGGTTATGGGTGACAATGTTTGCATACGACTGCAAACCGGATGCCAAAGTCAGACACACATCTGACACAGATATCCTTCAGGAGTGCCTCACAGATGTGGATAAGTGGTACCAGAGACATGTCCTACAGCTAAATGCCAGGAAATGCATAGGCATACCCTTCGGGATGAACAAGGTTACCCCGAGCTACCATATAGGTGGCAGTCCACTGAGCACGGAGGGGTTACCAGTGATCTGGGGACACGTGTTGTTGTTAACCGGTCGTTAGACACACATGTTGCTAACATAGTTAGGTAGACCTTCCACATTGCCCACATCATCATGAAGGGATTCACATCTAGATCAGGGGAGGTCATTGTCCCTTGTACTCATCACTCAATAGACCTATGATTGGGTACAATGCCCGTTCAGAATGTATCTGACCCAACACCTGCAGCAGCTGGAAAGGCACCAACAGTTCTTCGACAAACGGATGCAGGGTCTCAGGTATATGTGTTATACTGACCGACTGAAAGAATTCCAGCTGTATACAGTTGCATACCACTTGCCCAGAGGTGACCCGTGCCTGGCATGCACGGCTAGGTCGAACCCAGATCTGATGACTATGCTTCACGTAAATAAGGTAGATCCTCAGAACCACAAGGGCAGCTGACGACACCTTGACACTGTCATTAATCGAACGTGTTGTTGGGACGGATTCATCACCCAGACACTCACTATGCTGTGGAACGACATCCCAGTACATGTGAGGGCAAGCACCTCGCTGGCCTTCTGTTAGTATTTACACATGGATGTCTGGATTGATTTATTTAAGTAACCTTCTAAATGAATGTTACATTAGCACATTGTGAATCTTTACATTTCGTTGGTCTATTTTACAGTAGTCATAATCATACGGTTTATGTGTATATATTATGGTTCATTCATATTACTAGGTGTCTGCAGTTCTGTTAATATATTGGCACAATCCGTAGGACATATATATGTAGCTTACACAGTCAGACATTTGGAAAACATTTTATGTTGGTTCATGTTACATGTATGTACATATATTTCCATTTTCCGATGAAGACTGTACCTTTCGAAGCAATGTCTGATGTCCTCACTGTGTGGGATGTGTAACCCAAGTAAGGTTTGTTCGCTTGTCTGCCTTTAAGGCATGTAATTAGTACCTAGCACATCTAATGTACCAACCAATTAATGCTTGTAAATGTAGTAGGTTGGACTGCATTGTATGTAGTCTGAATAAGTCTGCTTATGAAGCAGACGGCGGGCTCCAATAGACTATGGTGACTGCCTTTAATTCTTGGTGCGCTCTGGTTGGTCACTGACGGTCCCTACAGTACCTCGTCTTTGCTTTGGACTTCATCGGCTGGTTGTCTGTGTTTCTTGTATGGGGAATGTCAACTGTAGTCCCTATGTGTATGACTTGTGTAATGCCTTACTACGGCAGTGTAATTCCACCGGGTTTGCATTTATGTGTGCCATCTTAGTCATACGCTTGTCCATCCATGTGAATTGCCTACTATACACTGGTATAGGGCTGTACACATTTCACACCTGCATTTTGCATTCCGCGGAGTATGGTGTGCATTATTAGCGGAGAGTGACGCATGTGTTACACGACCCTCCCACGGGGCGGGACAAAGGATTGCCTGCGAAACAACACCGAGGCCAGATTCTACATACCCAGACTCCCTTGACTGCAACAGTGGACAGTACCCATTACACATCCTTCATGTGTGCTGCAGTGTGATGTGGACGCAGCTGAATGGACCCGATACCGGGTATTTCTGTGCATGTGTGCTGCAGTTCATGGACAGCTATCATCAACATTGAACACGCTTGCGTGCCTATGTGTACCTGTGACGTGGTGACGACAATTAGATCACATGAGTAATGCAGGAAGCTAGCAGGCATTCTCTGAACAGAATTTTTGGGTCCTACAATGGACACCGATGTGCATATGTCAAGTTAGATGTTGCTGGACTGTGTCCACCTGCCCAGTGCTTTTCACTGCTGGTGTATGTTCCCAATCGCGGATGTCTGTTTGACTACCCATTCCACATGGTGCTACATAACCAGCTGAGTTAGTACTGTGAATAAATGACATACATCCAAAGATGCTGGTTACCAACTGCTTCATATAAACCTCAGACATCCCAATGGGACATATCCGTCACTATATTTCCAATATAACACCACCGAACATGTTGCTTACCTATGCATTCATTTAACCATCATGTCTGCGCCGGTGGGAATGCCATAGTTTACACATCCTACGTGACGCTGTGTGTGTGCCATTAGTATGTGTTCCACAGGTCGCACATCTGTTCCGCTGTACGGTAGCGGGTGCTCCTCAGTCTGTTGCTGGCAGACTGAGTGCTGTGTACGCCGGTGTTGGCACGACAGTCCGGCTTTGTATGTGGAATGTCAACTGTGGTCCCTATGTGTATTTCCTGTGTCATGCCTTACCGCGGCTATGTCATTTACCCGGGTTTGCAGTTGTGGGTGCCATCCTGGCCATACGGGTGTCCATCCATGACAATTGCCTACTGGACACTAGTATAGGGCTGTACACATTCCACACCTACATTTAGCATTCTCCGGAGTATGGTTTGCATTATTAGCGGAGAGTAAGGCAGGTGCTATGCACATCCCTCCCACAGGGCGGGAGGAAGGATTGCCTGCGAAACAACACCGAGCACAGAGTCTACATACCCAGAATCCCTTGACCGCAACAATTGACAGTACCCATTACACATCCGTCATGTGCGGAAGTGTGATGTGGATGCAGTTCTATGGACCCGGTACCCTGGGTATTTCTGTGCATCTGTGCTGCATTACATGGACAGCTATCAGCAACATTAAACACGCTATGCGGTGCATATGTGTACCTGTGACTACAATGAGTTCCGTTAGGTGATTAAATAAGGCGGAAGAGCTGTCTTTAGACAATTTTTGGGTCCTACAATGGACACCACTGTGCATATGTAAAGTGTAGAGCTTGTCGGACTGTGTCCTTGTGAGCAGTGGATTTCACTGATACTGTGTGTTCAGGAATCGCGGATGTCTGTTTGACTACCCATTCCACATGGTGCTACATAACCAGCTGATTTCGTACTGTGAACAAATGACATACATCCAAAGATGCTGGTTACCAACTGCTTCATATAAACCGCAGACATCCCAATGGGACATATCCGTCACTGTATTTCCAATATAACACCACCGGAACATGTTGCTTACCTATGCATTCATTTAACCATGTTGTCTTCATAGGTGGGAATGCCATAGCTTACATATCCTACTTGACGTTGTGTGTGTGCCATTAGTATGTGTTCCACAGGTCGTACATCTGTTCCGCTGTATGGTAGCGGGTGCTCCTCAGTCTGTTGCTGGCTTACCGCGGCTATGTCATTTACCCGGGTTTGCAGTTGTGGGTGCCATCCTGGCCATACGGGTGTCCATCCATGACAATTGCCTACTGGACACTAGTATAGGGCTGTACACATTCCACACCTACATTTAGCATTCTCCGGAGTATGGTTTGCATTATTAGCGGAGAGTAAGGCAGGTGTTACGCACACATCCCTCCCACAGGGCGGGAGGAAGGATTGCCTGCGAAACAACACCGAGCACAGAGTCTACATACCCAGAATCCCTTGACCGCAACAATTGACAGTACCCATTACACATCCGTCATGTGCGGAAGTGTGATGTGGATGCAGTGCTATGGACCCGGTACCCTGGGTATTTCTGTGCATCTGTGCTGCATTACATGGACAGCTATCAGCAACATTAAACACTCTTGCGGTGCATATGTGTACCTGTGACGACAATGAGTTCACTTAAGTGTTGAAAGAAGGCGGCATTCCTGTCTTTAGACAAATTTTTGGGTCCTACATTGGACACCACTGTGCATATGTAAAGTGTAGAGCTTGTCGGACTGTGTCCTTGTGAGCAGTGGGTTTCACTGATACTGTGTGTTCAGAAATCGGGGATGTCTGTTGGACTACCCATTCCACATGGTGCTACATAACCAGGTGATTTACTACTGTGGACAAATTACATACATCCAAAGATGCTGGTTAGCAAATGCTCCATTTACACCGCAGACGTCCCAATGGGACATATCCGTCACTGTATTTCCACTATAACACCACCAGAACATGTTGCTTACCTATGCATTCATTTAACCATGTTGTCTTCATAGGTGGGAAAGCCATAGTTTACATATCCTACTTGACGTTGTGTGTGTGCCATTAGTATGTGTTCCACAGGTCGCACATCTGTTACGCTGTACGGTAGCGGGTGCTCCTCAGTCTGTTGCTGGCAGATTGAGCGGTCTGTACCCCCGTGTTGGCACGACGGGCCTGCTTTGTATGTGGAATGTCAACTGTAGTCCCTATGTGTACTTCCTGTGTTATGCCTTCCGGCTATGTCATTTACCCGGTTTGCAGTTGTGGGTGCCATTCTGGCCATACGGTGTCCATCCATGACAATTGCCTACTGGACAGTAGTATAGGGCTGTACACATTACACACCTACATTTAGCATTCTCCGGAGTATGGTTTGCATTATTAGTGGAGAGTAAGGCAGGTGATACGCACACATCCCTCCCACGGGCGGAGAAAGGATTGCCTGCGAAACAACACCGAGCACAGAGTCTACATACCCAGAATCCCTTGACTGCAACAATTGACAGTACCCATTACACATCCGTCATGTGTGCGGGACTGTGATGTGGGCGCAGTTCTATGGACCCGGTACCCTGGGTATTGCTGTGCATCTGTGCTGCATTACATGCATAGCTATCAGCAACATTAAACACTCTTGCGGTGCATATGTGTACCTGTGACGACACTGATTTCAGGTACGCATTGAAATAAGACATAATTTGGTTATTTCCACAATTTTTGGGTCCTACAATGGACACCACTGTGCATATGTAAAGTGTAGAGCTTGTCGGACTGTGTCCTTGTGAGCATTGGGTTTCACTGATGCTGTGTGTTCAGCAATCGTGTATGTGTGCTTGACTACCCATACTGTGTTGTGCTACAGGAACCATGTCTTCCGACACCAGAAACCAATGCTATACATCCAATGTTGCAGGTTAACAACCACTTTCATACCATACCCAGAGGTCACGATTGGGAGGTATTGCCACTTTATTATCGGAACAACAACCCCAGACTGTGTACATCATGGGAACTTAAATTGTTTTCTCATGGGAATAACACAGCCTTGCAAGGCACCTTGTACATTACAGTATCCTTTTGTGATTGTAGCTGTTTCAAGGACCCTAGACTGTTACGATACAGTGGACAGTTAATTTCTTGATACGTTGCTTTGTCTGTCTGGTAGGGAGTTGTACTGCTATCTTCCATTGAGCTCACAAGGCCATCCTCCTCTGGGGAAGGAGTGCTGTTATGCATGTACATACATTTATTGTTCTGTAACCCAGCAAATAATTAATGATGACAGACATGAGCCTGCTGTCCTGCTTACTGCCAGGTTCAGAATTCCATCACAGTACAGCTTAGCTTCACCAATTACATGCAGGCTTAGTTCTGCTGCCATATTGTACGGTACAATTCAATACATTATATAGTATTTCGAGTGTAAACTGGAACTTCATATGTGTTTCTATATATTTCTGAACAACATCCATCCAGCCATATGCATGTTGTTCCATCCTTTACCTTGACCGTGTGTATTTGTCCGTCCAGCCACGCTAATCTCCACATGTGATGTCCCAGTTCCCTTCTTTGCCTGTAGCACCCTGTTAGGATGTCCTGTGTGTTAGGCACCTGTTCCGCTATATGTGATCGACTTCACTGCAAAGATAATCGCCGATGCGGTGGTCCAACGACCGACTTGTCCACATGTGTACACTTATGTGCACCGTGTCGTATGCAAACCTAGATGGTTTGGACGGGTACATACTACATGCCGGATGTACACATTCTGCTGACACATTCACATGCAGCCATTTACATATCTGTACCTGCGGTGGGTTGCTGACATGTGTAATGCGTATTGCCCGTGGCATTGCCTAACACAAACATCTTACCACAGTTCAGGTATGCACATTGTGTGTGGTTGTATGGCTGCACACGGATGCTAGCAGGTTTGGGTGCAGGGGTATACATGGGTGTGACTGACATGTACAATGAGGCTATTGTGTAGTACATCCAACGCATGGGTTCTGCTTCTGGATATTACACTTCATCATACACCATCCAGTGTATGCAACAGAGATGTTGCTGGGTCTGGGATATGTTGCTATGCACATGTTTGCCTGTGTTTGGGGTATCTTGCTTCCTTACTGTTGTTATGTCGGCACAGCTACCCGGCTATGTACTGTCACTACTGCTTGTGACCATTATGGTTGGCACCTTTTCCAATGCCCATAGTGGGGCATGTTATGTGGACACTTGGAATTTGCAGGACTACACATACCCAGGGCTAGTGCAGTAGACAGAACTTCACTTGTTTGCCATACTATGAGCCTATTCTGTTAGCGTTTGGGTTCCTTATTTATTTTCTTATGCCATGTCTGTGTTCCATACCGTAATGTATATGTTTTATGCTACTATTTACATGTATATTGCGGAATTTGCGGCAGGGGATCGCAGGTCATTTTCCATTTTTACGATTGTTGCAGGGACACGACTGTCCAATCAGGGACTGTCCATGGCACTTTGGGACAGCAGGTAACCCTGGTGACCATGCCCATGTTGCTGCTGGGGTTTCCACCTTTTCCATTTTCCGATCTGGGATATTTCCGGGACTCACATCTGCCTTTACAGGCTGACACATACAAACGGTCACTATATAGCATAGAAATTCACTTGTTTGCCTAAATAATTTGCTTATTATTGTGGCAATTTCCTTGCTTATTCTGTTTATTGTGTCATTTCGGTATTTCTGTTACAGAAATAAACAATTCATGCTACCATTACATTACATACGGGATATCATTGTGTCCTACACTCGTAGCACATCAGCCATTTCTAATACGTTTTTCGGGACACAACTGTCCATGGAGAGATTGCCCCAAACAAAGTGGGACAGGTGGTGACCTTAGTCGCTGCTCCTATGTCGGTGCGGCTAGCTGACATGCGGCTGTACACCTTCTCTGAGTGTAAACACTGACAGTGCATTGCAGGACGGAGGCGGTCTTATGCGTATCCTTTGCTCCTTGAACGGGTACACTTATGCCTTGGTGGCTTCTATTTGCTTCTCCGTTAATTTGGAACGGGGACTATGTTGCGTACTGTACGTGCGTTTCATTCTGCACGGGACCTGGCTGCTGCCATTACTATTGTGGGCGGACCGTGGCTGTCAGCACATTAGGTTGCTCACCTCCTGCCGGCTTAGACACGCCTCCAGACGCATCCTACCTGGGCTCGCTCACGTACACTACGCACGTGTCTGTGATTCCGGTGCACTCTCATTAATATGTATATGGCGCTACTGCGCCGGATATTCCATGCACCGCCGGCGCAGGCCTTACGCCGGCCTTGCGCCGAGCTTCATGAATCCCGGGGAGCAAGCATATTATTTTTAAGATGCATAACCATTATTGCTACACAAACGATATATTAAAATAAAAGATTTTCCTTTACAATTTAAACAAAACCAAATAGTTAAGTATTAAATCTATGTATAGTTGTGTTGCCTTAGTGTTTTATAAAATATTAAAAATAGATAAAGATTGTATTTAAGTAATCTGTAAAGACAGATACATGTATACTTAAAAGATATATAAGATACTTTTCATTATAAAACTACCATATGGCGGGGCCGGCGGAGGATGCTGAAATGCAGACTTAGAGATCGCTTGAATGATTAGATCATTCAAGGATGAGATGTTTTTTCTCATGGAGGGGTTTGGTGGTTGTTTATCTTATATTGTTCTCAGTTGTGATCTTGTAATTTACTTTTATTGGGTGTCTATAATCTATTGTAATACTGTTGGAAGAAGAAAGAACAAGTCATTCTCTTCATGTACACACATCTACACATTGTTACTTAGTATATGAATATGGATAAAAGCAAAGCTAATATAAATCCAATTGCAAAATGTATATCTCTTAATGTAAATGGTTTAAATAATAGCTGCAAAAAGGGAAGTCTTTATAGATATTTAAAGCTATGTGAAGTGCAACTAGTATTTTTACAGGAAACACACCTTACACAGGAAGACATAAATAAAATAAACAATAAAAATTATACAATACTAGTAAGTTCCACCTATAATCAGAAGCGAAGGGGAGTAGCAATTTTGTGGAAAAACACTACTTTAATGCCTAAAATCATAAACACGTTCCATGACAACTCAGGAATGTTTTGTCTAGTGACAATATCTATCAATGAAATGATATATACATTAGTGAATATTTATTGGATACTAGGACTAGGTGTTAGAGTGGCCAAACAACACTTAGAAGACATTGTACAATATACCAAAGGCAATTTAATCATAGCTGGATATTTCAATTGCATTATAAAAGAAACTGACACAAATACTAAAACTACATGCAATAGATCACCTTTAACAAAGTTGTTATCTGAGTTTGTTGAAACTTTTAATATAGTTGACATAAATGAGTATGCTATCCCAGATTCACTATTCTTTACACATATTTCCCATAGACATAATACATACTCTAGATCAGATACAGTGTACATAACAAAGGATTTAACCTCTAAATTAAATAAAGTCAAGACAATTTCATGTCCATTTTCGGACCATAACACCATAACGTTTGAGATAGACTTATGTTTCAAGAGAAGGATATCAGCAACAAGAATACCATCTTAAATAACAAATCTCAAAGATTTTAAGGAATTTTATATTAAAGAGACACTAACATTCCTAGATATCAATCTTACAAAAGATGTATCTGAAATATATATATGGGATGCATTGAAAGCATACCTATATGGAAGAGCGGTGGGATGGTATAAAAATAAACAAAAACAGTGGAATAAGGAATTAATGGAATTACAGTCAAAAGTAGATAATTTAAAGCTTGATATTCAAAATGGAAACACCAACTTAATAAAAGAACTAGAAGATACTAATAAAAAATACTCAGAGACGCTACACCACGAAACAATGATCAACTTAGAAAAAAATTAAACTATGTTGCTATTCAATGAACCCTAAAAACCAACGAAGAATAGCAAATAGGACTAAAAAGATTATTAAAACAAATCAAATCAAGGAAATACATAATATAGAAACCAAAAAGAAAGTATCTGATTTAGAAGGAATACTAGAAGTTTTAGGCTATTTTTTCATAAACTTAATAATCAGAAAATGAGAAAACAGAAACACATTCAGCATTGAAAGCTTTTCTCAAAAACAATGTTAAAGTTAGGTTATTAGAGGAGCAGGTACAACTAATAGATAAACAAATAACAATGACAGAACTTAAAGCTGAAGTAAATAAGCTAAAATTAAACAAAGCTCCAGGTATAGATAATATCACCCCAGAAATGTTTAAATTACTATCAAATGAGGCTTTGCTGTTGTTATTGAATGTCTTTACATCAGTTAAAAATGGTAAAGACATTCCTCCTTCTTGGAAGTACACATTAATTTCACCAATTCTGAAATAAAGTAAAGATCCCAGTGAATGTTCATCATACAGACCCATTTCACTTCTTAATATAGATTATAAAATTTTTATGGCAATACATGCTGCTCGAATAAAACAATTTCTACCACTTTTGATAGAGGAGGATCAAACAGGTTTTATAAAAGATAGGAACACTTATGACAACATTAAAATAATTCTTTCCTTAACTGATTATATAAATGTCACAAAAAACAAAATGAATGTTATTAGCTTAGACATAAATAGCGCATTTGATTCAGTGAACTGGGATTATCTGTGGTTAGTTTTAGAAGAATATGGCTTCTCAAACAACTTCACTTTGTTAATAAAATCATTATATGAAAAATCATTGGCTTATATAAAACTGGGATCTTGTCTGTCTAAATCTATTAAAATAACCAAGGGCACAAAACAAGGCTGCCCTCTTTCTCCGTTATTGTTTGCGCTAGTCATTGAACCCTTAGCAAATAATATACATATGGATAAAAATATTGAAGGAATACAACTAGACAACAGCCTAGAGCTTAAAATTCAACTTTTTGTTGATGATATTTTAATTACCTTAAAAATAATAATAGCAGTTTAAAAGCATTATGGGACTCAATTCAAAACTTTCAAAACTTTTCAAGTCTTAAATTTAATGAGAACAAAACAAATGTATTGCTTATAAATACTAATAAAAAAGATCTAAATAAAAATACCATAAATATATCTCTACCGATAATATAATTAAATACTTGGGAATTATAATAACTAACAACCTAGATACTACAATTGAAACAAATTATAAAGAGACCTTAAATAATATTAAAAATCTAATACAAAGATGGAATAAATTCTTCTTTTCAATGGAAGAAAGGCTTTATATAATTAAAATTATCATATTTCCAAAAATTCTTTATGTCATACAAGCTTGTTTTTTGCCACCAGCTAAATCGCACCTAAAACAATTAAATGATTTAATGATAAGATTCCTATGGTATCCAAAAAAAAACAAGGATAGCTATGAAGTATCATCTAGATGATTGGGATATAGGTGGCATAGGTTTACCAGACATAGAAATATATTTGCATGCATCCATTATTAAAACAATATCATTATGGCTAAATACAAAATATACATCAAAATGGAAGCTAGTTCATGAGAGAATCTGGTTAAATTCAGGATTTGTAGTAGCAAAAATGTATACAGGTTTCATACCAAACAATTTTCTATGGCTGATGAAGGAATATATGATGATACATAAGAATAAAAATATAAGTTCCAAATACATTACTTATACATTAAAAATTTTCCAAAATCTTATTAATAGCAATCCTGATATTAAAGCATGGTCATTTCTTTTATATCCAGTAGCGTACACACAAGGTAATATAATAACATTTAATATGGAAGTAGTCAACATGCTCAAAGAAAAGGGATTAATATATTGGCATCAATTGCTAAACTCTGGAAAACCTCTGACAATAGACCAGATTAAACAGAAATTAAATATGGAAGATAGTTCATAGTTACATGTGCAAGAATTAAGACAGTATATATTAAGCAAACAAGAAACAATGCAACCATCAATAAGACAAAATGTTCCTAACCTTATAGAACATATAATATTACTAATGAATCAACCCATTACTGGAAAGGGATACTTATCATCTATTTATAAAACAAACAAAAAAATAAAAATGCATAATAATGACAAAATATGGAATTATTATAGATCAGTTAATGGACATGTGCCAAATGACAGATAAAAAACTAATTCTTCTCTCTCCAAAGCAGACATCACTTTCATTACATTGGAGACTTTTTACATGGCAATTCATACACAGATCTTATGTAACCCCTCATAAAATGGAACTTATGTTTAAGAAAAATATTGGCTGCTGGAGATGTGATTTATCAATAAAAGCAGACTGGCAACATATGTTCTACGAATGCCATTTGATTAAACCATATTGGGATAAAATAAATTATTTTCTGCAAATGGTATTCAATGATAAATTCCAGATTTCCAAATCTATTATTTTGTTTAATGCACCTGTACCTGACTGTGTGCCAAGAACAAAATATGTAATCTTATGGACTCTCCTAGCTATTGCAAGGAAAAACATTACATCAAACTGGAAATCCAAAGCTTCTCCAACTTTTAAGCAATTCATGAATATGGTGTCAGCAGTATCGCATTTGGAAATGAATACTATTAAAGGAAGAACTGAAAGAACTACATCATTATACATAGCATGGCAAAAAGTAACTGAAATACTGGAGAATAATGACTGCAGCAGATTATAATCAGGAAACAATTGTATAGAAAGTCAATTATATATCAACAATAGACACCCTTGTAAATACTTTATTTTGGTTTTAATGTTTGATATCTGTTTAGAGGTTTTAGCCTACCTTTTTAAATAATTTGTAAATACTTCATTGTCATAAATAACCTGCATTCATGTTTTCTTGTTTTTGGAAATGAATAAAAATATTTAAAAAAAAAAAAAAAGTAAAGGCACTCTGAGTAACACCAAATAACAGTCTGCTGTCCAAGTAGGATATTCATGACATTTGCTCAGTTGGCTGCAACACCAACAGCCATGGCTTTCAGACAGCATTACATACACCATGGAACACGGTGCAGACAGCATCAAAAGGTGGGTTGAATATGGGACAAAAGTGCTGTTGAAAAGAACCTGACGTCCCTCCAAAACTGATGAAAAGACATGTCACAACCTGGTCAGGGAGGCTGCCAAGAGACATACAGCAACACTGAGGGAGTTTCAGGAATCTCTTGCAAGTACTGGTGTTGTGTATTACATGTGAGAACAATCTCCCTTATTCTGCATAAGTCTGGCCTAGGGGGTAGGGTCAGAAGATGGAAGTATTTCCCCACACCAAAAAACATCCAGGGGTGGATACAATTTGCAGTACAGCACATTAAGTCTCCCAAAGGCTTGTGTGTAAATGTGCTATGGTGTAATGAGACTATGGATCGACCTCAAAGCCACAGTACCAAAAGGTTAGTTCCACTGACTGAATGTAATCTGACATGCTGTATTCTGTTTGTGTTCCAGGTGTCTGTGTGTCTGCAGGCTGTGGCCCTGCAGACATTCCCAAGAGGGAGTATGGCAGAGTTGGAATACACCGACCATGTAATAGGCAAGGTACAGTTTTATATGTACATGTACCAGGTGTGTATGCATGCAACAGTGTGTGAGGGACACTGTTGTCAGACAGTGTGACCTTGCATACATACCCCTTGTCAAAGACAGGTAGCCTTCAGACATGTCACCTCAGTGTTGTGTAGTACCACAGGCTTAACATACAGAACAGGTTACTGCAATACTGTCAGTAGGTCCCTCACAAGCATAGTCATTACATTAACTGCAACAGATTCACCTGTCAACACCTGTTGGCCCTACCATTTCTTTCCTATACACTCAACCCTGATGCAGTTAATGAGGGCATACATGATACTGTGTACGACAGGTTTGTGGTATGTATTCCTGAGTTCACAGGGTGGAACAGGGAGACAATATGGTATATTCTTTGCATACACACAGTAAGGACTGACACAGGGGATGAGCATACAGTAACACAAACACAGTTGGCAATAGACAGATTAGTAAACCTACATATCCACTTTGATGTACTGTAGTACTACATATACATGACATGCCCCACATAGATTATATGCATGGGACATAACACACTACCTCTTACAACATGTAATGTTCTGAGTGCCTTCATGGATGGTGAGATAACCCACCAGAAATAGCATCTGGATCAGTCAGGTATGATACTTGATGCTGGCATGTGTGTCACTAGACTCACTGTGATTGATTTGGCAACAATATCACATGCATGGGCATTGTTAAGGGACACAGACCACATATAGGTTGCATATATCTGGATATTAAAGTAGACATCTGTACAGAGGACTGGTATAGCATGTACAATGGTTTAACACGCTGCATGTGAGACAGATGCCATTACCATGCTATATACAGTAATGCCATTGGGAGGTGGTAAACAGGCATGGATGGTACACACATCAAAATGGTATCAGCCAAACAGGATATGATCCTCACCCCCCCCCCCACACACACACACACACAGACACACACACACAGTTGCCAGTTTTGAGATTAGAAGCTCTACCTATCTAGTTATTACTACTATAGTGTTATGCGGTTATCAGATGCGCCATGGAGCTTATGCGATTTCACCTAGTCCCAAGGTACTTCTAAGGTGAATGGCATCAACAGGCCTAGTAATGTAGGGTGATGGGAAGTGTACAGGGTGGTACACAATTCAAAATGGTATAACCCACATAGTATATGATTCTCACACAAAAACACACACAAACAGTTGCCAGTATTGAGATTAGAACTGCTACCTATCTAGCTATTTTTACTATAGTGTTACACAGTTATCAGATGTGTCAAGCAGCTTATATGATTTCATCTAGTCCCAAGGTGCTTCTAAGGTGAATGACATCAACAAGCCTAGTAAAGTAGGGTGATGGGAAGTGTACAGGGTGGTACACAACTCAAAATGGTATAACCCACACAGTATATGATTCTCCCACAAACACACACACACACACACACACACACATACACACACTTACTTGCCAGTATTGAGATTAGAAACCCTGCCTATCTAGTTATTTGTACTATAGTGTTACACAGTTATCACATGTGTTACAGATCTTACTGGGCTAACAACTGGCCAAAGGTGCTGATAAGGGGAATGGCATCAGCAGGATTGATAAAGTAGGGCAATGGGTGGGAAATGTATCAAAATACTTCTTCCTACAAACATACACACTTACTCACAAACACATATGCTGGATCTGAGATTGGAACCCCTGCCTATCTAGTTATTTGTGCTATAGTGTTATGCAGTTACCACATGCACTACAGAGCTTACTGGACTGACAACTGGCCAAAGGTGCTGATAACTGAGGTAAACTATTACAGGTGCCAGAAAGTCTGCCTTCAGTTTTCCATTAGATCTTGCTAGTTCTTTCTCTGTTGCACTTCAAATAGCCTAATAGCTTTGCACTTCAACAGGTTTTTGAATCAATTATTCTAGCACACCTGAGAGCCATTAGCAGTAGTCGTTCCTCACAGAATTAGCTCCAGTACTTAGTAGTTATGACCACCCCTCCTGGCATGATTAAAGTGCAGTTCTCTGTGCTTTTTCTCATTAACTTGGTGGACGTGGGCATTCTGAGGCACTTTTACAACTGCCTCATGTACATAGACAACCCTCACCTCTAAACTCCCAACACTCAGACTTGTGAGAGATACCACTATATCACCAAATTGGAAGATATGCACTCTCCAGTGAAGACTGGACTAGCTGGTCAAGAGGAGAAGGGTCAACACCTGCACCACACCACATAGAACACATACCCCCCCCAGAACACCCACTATCACAGCTCTGACATACAAACAAAAACCACACACCCAGCTTCACAGAGGCACTCAATAGACATTTACAGCAGATACCACCAAGATAGACACCCACTTGACCATCACAACACAGCACAAACCACAGGAAACATATCTCACCTACAGAGTGTGCCACTCAACCTAAGCCCCTAAGGCTAACCACCTTGCCCAATACAGTAATCATAGGTGACGCAATAGTGAGGCACACAGATGTTCCAATCACTAAGTTGAATATGAAGAAGGTAACAGTCAGCTGTCTATCAGGTGCCAGAATCCAACACATAACACACCCAGACAGGTCACTTCACAACAACTACAAGTATTACTCTGTCATTGCCCATGTGTTTGTGAATGACCTGAGATGCACCTCCCTGGACAACATGAAAATAGACATGGTGGTGCTCTCAGATTATGTGGGCCAAGCAGGTATGACAGTAGACCTGAGCAGTATACTACTGTCACCCAGAATGATACCACAGTACAAACAACAGATGATTGACTTCAACAATTGGCTTAAGTGTTTGGTGTCATTCTCAGGAGATCCAGTATCTGTCTGCTTGGGATGACATGACTGACAGACCATGATACCTTGCAGAGATGGCCTGCATCTGTCACCCCTGGGTTTCCAGGTACTGTCTAAGTCTCTCGCCACCCCTATAGTGCCTTTTTGGGTGGTGTTCCAGATCAAATTACCACCGTAACAGCTATAAATAAATGCAATCTGAGGCTCATGCTGCTCAACACTAGACATCTGAATCTCAAAATGCAGTCATTCTAAGCACTCTTCAAAATGGAGAACATTGACATTTGTGCTGTAACAGAGACCTGGTTTACAGCAGCAAACAGCACCCCTGCACTACCAGGCTATAACTCATTCCACACCTGTCAGCCCCAAAACACGGACCACAGTTCCAAAGTGGTGGTGTCTCCATATTTATAAAGGATATGCACACCTCCAGACTAGTATCCCAGCATAATCCATCTGAGATACTTCAGGTACAACTGACATTGGGTAATAGTGCAATCCAGGTCATAGCCTGCTATAGGTCCCCATCCATGTCCTCAGACTCTCAATCCACATTCCTCAACAATCTGGAATCTATCAAGGTCCAACACAACACTCTCATACTAGAAGACTTCAACTACCCCTCCATCAACTGGGAAAAGTACTCAAGCACCAATACACTGACCCAACACTTCTTGGAATTCATCAGTTCCAATGCCCTGGACCAGCTCATTCTGACCCCCAGTAGAGGAAGCAACATCCTTGACCTGTGTTGATTACTAACATATGGGACCATTGCTTGACAACAGTAGTCAATCTCTACCTGGTCAGATCCAACCATAATGTGATCACAATGGAAATTTGCTCTCACCCACATCCCCAGCAAAGGTAACCACATTGAAAAACTTCTCCAAAGCTGACTTTGGACTCCAAAAAACAGAGGTGGCTAGCTTCACAGCACCCATGCCAATGGGAAATAGCTGCATGACTGCCAAATCATACACAAATGCACTGTACAAACATGTACATAAATGCATGGAACTAGCCATACCCAACAGAACCATGATGCTCTCCTCCAAACATTGGGGGCCAATCTGGTGGTCTCCTGCCATTAATATCCTGTGCAACAGAAGGAAGAAACTGTTGCCGAAAAAAGTGGAGCCCTAAGAGTGGTAAAACTCCCTTGTTAGTCTCAACAACAACTTGTGATCCCTCATGAAATCATCTAAAGCCAGCTATGATGGCAGAATTGCAGCAGACACTGACAACAATCACAATTCCTTTGTTAGTAATATCAAGAACCTCCACAGGAATACCAAGAAGTGCTCTGAGTTACTGCACAATGTTATCTCCTATACTGAGCCAACAGATATTGCCAACATTCTTGCCAACACATTCAGTGCCAGCTTTACCCATCCCTCCCCCAAGGGAACAATCAGAATGCCAGTAGAATGCCAGATACCCAGAATTACTGCAGTCCAGGTTAAACCTGCATTGTCCACAGGCAAGTATACAGCTTTCATGGGACCCAAAAATATCCCTGACTGTGTTCTACATGAAATACAAAGATACCTGGCACCAAATCTGTGTGCTCTGTTCAGTCAGAGCCTCACCTCAGGCTTTGTCCCTCCAAATGGTGCACTGCTACAGTCATCCCTTTACATAAAGGAGTAGTGACTACAGACCCTGGGAATTATCAGCACATTAGCCTGACAAGTCTGATATGTACAGTATGGAGCGCATCATCATGGACCTGATCGACAAAGATACAGGTAATCTCCTAACTCTGAACCCCACACAGTTTGCCTTTGTGAAAGGGAGATCATACCTGCTCAACCTGGTTGACTTCTTTGAGTCAGTCACCAGGGCTGTGTATGACAGTAAGGCACTGCATACAGCCTACATCAATCTGGCCAAGGCTTTTGATACAATTCCTCAGTCAGGAATTATTGAGGAACCCACCAAACTAGGCATCAACCCCTATATCACTAGGTGGGTTGCAAATTGGCTCATAGATAGAACACACAGTATGAAAGTAGCAAACTCCAAGTCAGACTGCCAACCAGCCACAAGTGGAGTCCCACAGGGGATCACTCCTGGGTACTGTCCTGTTCAGCATCTACTTCTCAGGAGTCCAGGCCAACACAAAGGAACTCTGGCTGACCAAGTTCACAGATGACTGCAAGCTGGGAGCCATCATTAACTCCACAAGTGATGCAGACATCCTACAGAAAGGCTTCACTGAGACCAATGACTGGTATGGAAACCATGGCCTGAAGCTTAACACCACAAAATGCATCATCATCACCTTTGGAAAAAACTCAGTTCCCACTAAGTATCACATTGATGGGAGCCCACTGAACACTGTAGGTGTTATAAAAGATCTGGGGACACAGGTTGACAGCAACCTCTCCTTCAACCACCACAATGCCGCTGTGGTCAGGAAGTCCTTCTATGTGGCACATCTCATTACCAAGGGTTTTGGATCCAGGAAGAAAGAGGTCATCATTTCTCTCTCTACTCTTCAGTCATTAGACCAATCATCGAGTATAATGCCCCATTTGGTATGTACCTCACTAGACACCTGCAACAGCTGGAGAGGCCACAGAAGTACCTCATGAAGAGGATCCTAGACATTAAACACATGTCCTACATGTCCTCAAAAGACTCCAGCTATTCTCTATCTCATATCGCCTACTTAGAGGTGATCTCTGCTTGACTTGCAAAGCCATGTCTGACCCAGCTCTGTTAGAAATGCTACGCCTAAAGAAATCCTAATCCCGCTGCACCACATGCTCTAGAGACCTCAACTTCATTACCCCAATCAACACAACATGCTGGAGAGACAGGTTCCTCACCCAGAGACTGCACATGCCCTGGAATAGACTTCCCATACATGTCAAGAAGAGCACCTAGCTGACCCTGCTCCAGAGAAATCTTGATGAGTGGATGGGTAATAGAACGTTCACCCCAGGGATCATTCCAGTGGCTCTACTTGATATGGGCTAGGCTTGTAAAGGCTCCAGGGCCATTAGTCTAGTACAGACCTATGAACCTATAAGGAGGAATGACATCAGCATGACAGATAAAATAGGGCAATGGGTGGGAAAGTTATCAAAATACTTCTTCCTACAAACATACACACACACATTTGCCAGATTTGAGAGTAGAACCCCTACCCATCTAGTTATTTGTAGTATAGTGTTACACCGTTATTGCACGCATTAGAGAGCTTACTGGACTGACAACTGGCCAATGGTGCTGATAAGGGGAATGACATCAGCAAGACTGGGCAGTGGGTGGGAAACTTGTCAAAATACTCCTTCCCACAAACATACACTTACACACCCACACACACATATTTGCCAGAGCTGACAGTAGAACCCCTGCCTATCTAGTTATTTGTACTATAGTGTTACACAGTTAGTGCTTGCACTACAGGGCTTACTAGACCGACAACTGGCCAAAGGTGCTGATAGGAAGAATGACATCAGCAGGAGTGATAAAGTAGGGCAGTGGGTGGGAGACTTATCAAAATACTTATTCTTACAAACACACTCATTTGCTGGATCTAAGATTAGAACCCCTGCCAAGCTAGTGATTTGAACTATAGTGTTATGCAGTTATCACACATGCTACGGAGCTTACCAGGGTGGCAATTGGCCAAAGGTGCTGATAAGGGGAATGACATCAACAAGACTGATAAAGTGGGGCACTGGGAAGTGTTGTCGGTGGGAATGGCAAACAAACACTCCCTCACTCTTGCATACACAACTGTCTCTCTCACACACACACACACACACACACACACACACACACACACACACACACACACACACACACACACACGCACACACGCATGCACGCACACACACACACACACACACACAAGCAGTTTCAGGTACTGAGATTAAAACCCCTACCTATCTAGTTATTTGTTCTATAGTGTTACGCAGTTATCACACGTGCTACAGAGCTTATAGGGGTGATCAGTGTCCAATGGTATTTCTAAGGTGAATGACACCAGCAGATCTTGCGAAGCAGGGCAATGTGAAGTGTACTGAGTGGGAACAGTCTTCTAGCACACATACACACAAACACACACACACACACACACACACACACACACACACACACACACACACACGTGAATGTGATATTATAAACCCAACCTCAGTACTGTTACACAATGGGGCTCACCTTTTATGCTGGCCCATGCAACTGTTTACAACTGTTATGCCACTGTCCACAGCAGGACATCACTGTATGCCATTCAGGGTATCAGTGTGTGTGACTCACTTTGTCTGTGTCCTCCTGTGTGTCTCACTCTCTCTCTCTCTCTATCACTGTCTGTCTCTCACTTCCCCACATCTATGTGTGTGTATGCTTGACATATTTTTTTATCTGTTACCCATATATATATGTGTATCTCATGCAACAGATGCAGATATATCACATATGGGCCACCTACAGATAGCTGAGGGTAATCCTGTCTGCTGTGTGCGTGTGGGGGGGGGACAGATGAGGTCCACATAGTGGTCTGTATGCACAGACACACACACACACACACACACACACACACACACACATATATATATATATATATATACACACAATACAGACATATATTCCGATGTGGGTTCCAACATGTACTGTGATTCTCTAAGTGTAGGAGCATGCCCAATGTGACCTACTATAGTTAGAGTGGGACTCCATTCCAGAGATAGGTGTACTCCAGTCCAGGGTGTTGTGTGCTACAGCCATACCTCTCAGGAGCAAACAGGACTTTCCTCAGAATACTTGTGTTGTTTAGCAGACATTTTCTGACATATCTGTAGTCTGACACTGCAATGTATTTAGTCATTACCTAGTGCCAGACATCCTCAGATCATCACAGTACTTTACCAGAGGAATACTAGTTGTATGATGCATAGACCAATGTTATGAGGGCAGCTATGTACATTCTTGCCCAACAAGACCATTTGTGAGGTGTGGCTACAGCCAGTTTAGTAATGACATGGCTGTGTGTGGTATCTTTTTAACCTGAGATGTCATATCCTTGTGTGGGCATACCTCTTACCTGTACATTTTTTGGCAGGTTGTCCAGGTGTGTGGCTAGAGGTTTCATCCTTTCTATGTAAACTTGTGTTTTTATGGCAAGTTAGCTACATATAATTGAAGAGGGATGCTACAAAATAATGACAGACATTACTGTTTTAGACTACATAACCTTCAGACAATTCCCATTACTGCAAACCCCTCACCCTACCAACTTTCTCAGTATGTAAGGGCGATACTTACAACACATGCCTATCATTGTGCCTTTGTTCCACTTTTATTTCTGCCCTTGTCCAGACATCTTGCTGTCAGAGATTGGGAGTTATGGGTGTGGGTACAGAGTGCATTCTACTGTGCAGGCATGTTCATTATATGTAAAAGCAAACATAAGAAAAAAGGTTTATTGAGAATAACCACTGGTAACAGTAACAAAAAGCACTTATATTCACAAGAGCCTTTGCACCTCAGCTACACATCCTTCAAGATGGCACTAATATGTGTAGTATATTCCACATATCACTGTGACTTCCAGGTATGTCAGTGGCAGAGCAGTGGGTGTCACTGACATGCATAACAGCTGGCACTGCAGTTATCTGTACATGGCCCTGTCAAAGACAGCACTGTACCTAGAGCACTACAAGACGACGGCCAGGAGAACGTGCTGGCCAGATCCAGACAGTATTAACCACACATACACATAGCTCATTGACCCCTGCATATTGTGGATAGGAAACATGTTTTCATGTGTATTGGTACATCCCTGCCAATGTGTGCTACGCTGCTATTTCCCTGCAAACATACATATTACTGCATTTGTGTTGGTATATGGGGGGGCATACCTGTCAGCTGTACATACTTGCACAGACTGTGCTGATATTTGCTTTACATTTTGGTTCCATTTACCATTTACCATACTATTGTGCCCTGTTTTGGGGACTAGAGGCATATCAGTAAAGAGCACAGGTCAGATTGTACTGGCATACATTTGAGTTTCAAACTTCTTACCCTTCATAGCCTTACTGCAACTACGGATCCTGCTGTGCTATCAGTGTCTGAGCCTGTAGGTGAGTAATTCAACATTGCTGCCATTTGTGTGCCTTTACCAGACATTTCTCTGTGGTTTTCTACAGCTGACTTGCTGTGTGGGTGTGAGGGGTGGGTATGGGACCTCCACACTGACATCCATACTGTGACCAATGATCCCACAGTTAGTTGTCCCCACACATATACTGCAGTGGAATTTGCCACCTTGGGTACTACTGCATATTGTGTGGAGGCCAGTTTTGGCTAGACATTTCCTGGTGACCCACATAGCTGTCAGTTGTGTGGTGCTATCCCAGTAGACCCCCTCATTCCCTTGCATGCATGCAGCATTACTATAGATATGCTTGCAAAACATACTAATCCATTCATTTATTGTTAATAAGACTGCCTTACCTTGTGCTTGCAGCAGTTGTGAGGACAGTGCTTGAGGACTGCCTGTGTTGGATGCACACAGTACACTGCCTATACATGGTAGGTTACAGATAATGTGATGTGTGTGTCATCCATTTTACTGTGTGTGTAAGTCAGAGAGAGTTGTCAGTCCCTGGGGACCCTACAGTGTCAGTGTGTGTGCTATGCATTGCCTCCTTGTCAAGGCCTGAGCATACCGTGCACGCCTTTGTCTGCCTACAGGAGCAGGCTCAGCGGCCTCCTCCTCTGAGTCCCTTTGTCACTGTGGGGACCTTGTCAGTGGTGGTGGGCTGTGCGGCCCTTCCCTGTGCTGTTCGTACTGCAGCTATTTCCACAGGATCATATTGTGTAGCATGGCACATACTATGAACATGTGTGCACATGTGGCTGGAGAGTACTGCAAGGCTCCACCAGACATGTCAAGGCAGTAGAAACGTGATTTGATCATCCCAAACACATACTTTATAATGATCCTGGTTTGTGCGTGTGCCTCGTTATGGCATTCTTATCTGGATGTGTGTGCATTTCTGATGGGCGTCATCATCCACGGCTCCAGTGCATAGCCAGCATCTCCCACCAGATGGCCATACAGGATGCCCCCACTGGAAAATACCTGGTACAGGTGTGATGAATGCCAGATGTGGCAGTCGTGATAGCTTCCAGAGCTGCCAGCACACACATTCATGATAATGCTCTGGGCATTGCACATGACCTGGCAGATGATGGAGGGGAAGCCCTTGTGGTTTATATAGACCCTACGCTGTTCACTGAGTGGTGCTTTGATGTGGATGCGCGTGCAGCCTATGGCACCCAGTACGTCCAGGTATTCTGCTACACGGTGGAAGAGACGCACATTGCTGGTCCTCTTCTCGCGGGGTTTGGGGAAGTAAATGTGCTCACCGGCATATATTAGCATGGCATCCAGGAACAGGTGGAGTACCCTGGATGTAGATGCCTGTGAGACCCCCATGATGTCCCCAGTAGGTCTTTGGAAAGTACCTGTAGCTAGAATTCTTAAGGCTACACATACTTTGGTATCCACTGGGATGGGTTCCCCTCTGTTGGCTCTAGATCTGAGTTGAGGCTGGCACAGCTCGGTGGTTTGCTGAAGTATGTCTCTGTCGACCATGTAGTGCTCTACTATCTCCAGATCATGTAGCCCCTGTTAAGTTACCCTGGGTCTGAACACTCTTCTCCTCCTCTTTGGTCTGTGGCAGTTGTTCGCATTATACTCCTCTCCACCCTCAGCCTCTAGCACATACTGATGGATCAAAGCAATGGCAGCCCCTAACATTTTTCCAGTTTAAATTCCCCTGCATGTGTACACCAATGGTGCAGAGTTTGTTGGAAAAAACAGACTATACTGTGTTTCCATTGTTTATACTGTTGTGCTGCACATGCTGCCTTATGATTGGCTGACTATGATGCATTCCACATGCTAGCTATGTAATTTATTCTTGATCGCTTTTATTCTGCTATTTTCCTTTTTTTCCCTTCCCATTTCCTCCCGTTTTAACCCCCAAGGTGTGCTGTGCAAACCCCGTGCCCAAATGTAAACAGTCCTGCTATTTCTGTTTTTTTTTTTAGACCAGGTGTGCGCCATGCAAACTGTTTAGCTAATGTAAACACGAAGAAATGGCCCTCCCCTGGGTGTGAACATGCTCTTCATTTCATGGAATAAGTCAATACAGCCTCAGACATATCCTCTTGCTTAGCTGTGCTTAGCTAAGCTTATCTCTGTGGCATAGGGCTCCAATGTGCTTACAACATACCTGACACACTCCCTTTTCATGTCTGTTGCTCCTCCTAATTAAACTATCGTGCTATAGCGCCTACACGGTTATATGCCGTTTGGGACTTAGAAGACTTTTGTGATTCACTACATTTCCCCTCATGATTCAGTGCATTTCCCCTCATTTGAATATCCCACTGCCTTAGTCCATAGTTAATGTACTATCATGGAGCCTTTCTCCTTGACAACCAGTGTTCCCTTGTATTGTTTTGATTCTGCATGCCATAAACTATAATGGAAAAATGCAGATTTCTCTAAAATTGAGTTTTCATATTTTTTTATTTTCAGCACGATCCTGTTTGTGCTCCTTTGCCCTATGCTTAAACGGCCAAGATCGGCCAAAAAAAATAACTTTGATTTTTATAAAAAAGAATCAGTTTTCCATGCCAATGGCCATATATTTGGCCATTGGCATGCCTAAACACTATAATACATGCTTTTTTGGGAACTGTCATGTCTCCATTTTGTTATTTGCAGAAATGTATTCGGTTAGTAACAGAATACATTTCTGCAAATATCACTGTTTTTGCATGGATACCTGCCTGCTTGGTGAATCACTAATTCACCTCATTTGCATGGTTTTCAGCAGCAAATGAGGTAATTACCATTCTGCAGTTGTATCCGTGCAGGAACAGTGTAGGCATGCTCGTGCACGTCAGATCAACTGTTTGCTGGATCGCTCGGCAGCCATATTCCATGCAGAAATGGCTACACTGATCCTGCATGGAATTATAAGCTTAATGAATCCCGCGGTATATCTTATTTTGATGTTAAATTGTCTAAGGATTTAATAAATAAATGCCTAACATCTTGTGTACATAGAAAAACTACCTATTCAAATTCTTTTTTACACTTTTCTAGTAGTCAACCCTACCATCAAAAATGAGTGTTTGTAAAAGGACAGATGGTAAAGGCAATTTCTGACCAATATGAATTTATAAAAGGATGTGAAGTGAATTGTTGCATGATATGTTCACGAATAGGGGCTACCCCCCGTCTTTAGTTAATTCCATCAAAAAAAGAAGTAATTGATAAAAGAAATATAGATATCTATGTTCCATTACTGAGTAAATGTAACACATCTTGGATATGCATCAATAATATAGGAAATACCAACTCTAGTGGAAATAACATTTCAGAAATAGGTAATGTAACTATAGATAATTCAATACAGAATAACCAACTAAGATATGCATTTGTTACATTTTTCATTGATAGTCAAGACATATTTAACATTGTTAAGAAGAAATGGCAACTCATACATAATGATCAAGATGTGAGTGTAAAACTGGGTGAACAACCCATTGTTGTATATAAAAGGGTTGCCAGCTTTAAGCATATGTTTGAAAATATTGCAAGTGATCAAAAAACTAAAAAGGAAAAATGGCTAAATGCGTTATGTGCAATCAGTGCAAACACATACAAACAGGTGATACTATATGTATTAAATCTAAATGCTATATATATGCATGGTGTTTTAATTGTAACTCTCAAGGGCTGGTTTATGTTGCAGTATGTCAAAAATGTACTGCATTTTATTCATTTATTTACTGATTGATTGCATTTGTTGATCGGGAAAGTCCACTGGGCCAAAAAGTGCCCATTTTCAATGGAGACCCGGGCAGAAAAGCTCCACAGAGATACAAATATAAACAATTTGATAAGAGTGTAGTAACAAAACAATACTTACAGTGTGATAAAAGACAAGATAACAAATATGTCAGTGTTATATATATGTCAGTATAAATATATTTTATATAAGAAAAACAAAACGCAGGTTCAAAGACTGTATTGACAAACATATTTATGAGATTAACAAAATGAAGGTCACTAATGCCTTATATAAGCATATAAAAAACAACAGTGAACATTATTTTATGTTTTCCATTTTGAAAAGGGTTGACAGGAATCCTTGGCAGGGTGCTCTGTGGGGCACCATTCTTGAACAATGAGAATTGTGGTGGCAATTACATCTTAATGCCTAGGTACCCTCTGGATTAAATTATGTAATTTCCATTAACAGCTTGTTAAAGTTGTGAGCTTATGATTGATAGATGTATTTGTGTTTTCATTTTGAATACATCCTGTATAAGCATAGTTATGTATTTTTATTCATCTTCTTTCGGCTGTTCCCGGTAGGGGTCGCCACAGCAGATCATCTGTTTCCATTTTTCCTGTCGTCTGCATCTTGCTCTGTCACACCAACCACCTGCATGTCCTCTCTCACCACATCCATAAACCTTATCTTAGGCCTTCCTTTTTTCCTGTTACCTGGTAGCTTCATCCTTAGCATCTTTTTCCCAATATACTCAGCATCCCTCCTCAGCACATGTCCAAACCAATGTAATCTTGCCTCTCTGGCTTTGTCTCCAAACCTTCCAACCTGGACTGACCCTCTAATATACTTATTCCTAATCCTGGCCACCCTCGTCACACCCAGTGCAAATCTTAGCATCTTTAACTCTGCCACATCCAGCTCTGACTCCTGTCTTTTTGTCAGTGCCACTGTCTCCAACCCATATAACATAGCTGGTCTCACTACCCTCTTGTAGACCTTCCCTTTCACTCTTACTGGTACTCTTCTGTCACAAATCACTCTGCCACTCTTCTCCACCCAATCCATCCTGCCTGTAGTCTCTTCTTCACCTCTCTTCCACACTCACCATTACTCTGAACTATTGATCCCAAGTATTTAAACTCATCCACCTTCACCACTTCTACTCGTTGCATCCTCACCATTCCTCTATCCTCCCTCTCATTCACACACATATATTCTGTCTTAGTCCTGCTGACCTTCATTCCTATTCTCTCTAGAGCATATCTCCATCTTTCCAGGGTCTCCTCCACCTGTTCCCTACTCTCACTACAGATCACAATGTCATCTGCAAACATCATAGTCCACAGGGACTCCTGTCTGATCTCGTCTGTCAACCTGTTATGTATTTTTATTATTTTAGTATTTTAAAATTTAATATAGGTAGTATGAATGATACTTAGACCTATATATTTTTTATGGCAAAAAATAAGTTTTACAATGTATTATTAAATGTGTCGGTATATTGTTTCTTTAAAAGTTTAAATCATGAGTTTGATCATGTGACAGCTGCTGGGTCTATATATTCAGTGTTACTGGATGTTTTAAATTATCTGATGAAGTCTTGAACATTTGAGATGAAAGCGCTTATCTTTTATAGCCTACTGAATAAAGTTGTTTTGGATATCGCTGTGTGTTTTTTTATCATTTTAAAGTTTGGAGCAGATTGGTTTGCAGGATTTTAGTGTCACATGGTGAGTTAATGATGGCACCAAGCTTACAGTCATCTGAAAACTTTGTCAGCCATAACCCCTTAGCATCAGCTTTGATCTCTGAAAAGTAAATAACAAAGAGGAGTGGCCCAAGGACTGAACCCTGATGCACACCAACAGGTCTATTAGAGGAGGTACAGTAACCTACCCTAGTTTCCTGGGTTCTATCCATGATCCAGTTTGCTAGCCAAACAGTTACATAGAGATTAACATTTAGTTGGAAGAACTTATCAACAATACCTGAGTGTGAGATGGTATCAAACACCATTGCAAAGTCCAAATATGTGATGTGTACCAATTTTCCCCTCCTCCATTGCTTCAGTAATCTTTTCAAGGAAGTTAACCAAGTTAAGCAGACAGAAGCTGCCCTTGACTACCCCAAACTGGCTTGGGTCAAGAGTTTGTATGTTACTTATGTCCCTATTTATTATATCTATAATGATCTTCTCCATAGCCTTACAGATGAAGCTGGTCAAACTTCTGGGTGCTGCTCCATTGACACCACATTGACTGTTGCTGTCCTCCTTTTGTCTGGCAAAAAGCCTGTTTGGAGGCTGATATTGAATAGCCTCTGTAGAGAGGTTGACAGGTCCTATTTCAGGCTGGCCAGTAAGCAGCCAGGTAAGTTATCTGATCCAATAAAAGCAATGTTCTTGGCCTTGAAAATTGCTCTGAGGACTTGTTCTTGGGAGATTTGGGGGGGTGTAGATGCAGGTATGTGATCTGAGAATGTAAGTGAGACAGGGGAATGAAGTTAGAGCTAATTAATCTGCTAGTAGATCGGTTATGTCATTAGCATCAGAGTATCTGATATAATTTACTATAAACTTTGTGCAGTACTGGGCATCGTTTCTGAGATTTCAAACAAAGTTAAAGAAGGTTGTCTGCTGCCTGAGTGGCTTTTTTAACCTCATATTTAGCTTTGGATGATTTTATCCGGGACTGGAGTGGAGTTTCTTGTTATGTTTAGCAACAATGTTTTTGGCATCTTGAGAGTTACATTTATTATTGAATACAATGAGTTTTTTTTCTTTTATTGTAGAGCCTGTTTATATCTTGGTTCCATTGCCTTTATTTTGGAGGGGGACAGATGCATCTATGCAGCTATTCCCATGTGCATAGAATCTGGCGATAAAGGATTCCCTATATTTTATTTAACATTTGTTAACTGGGAAACTCCCACTTGGAACAAAGCCACTTTTCAACAAAGGCCTGGGGAGAAATGCTTCAGATGCATGTCTTTGTAACATGAGAGGAAACCAGAGCACCCGGAGGAAACCCACATGAATGCAGGGAGGACATGCAGACTCCACACAGAAGGCACCCCAGCAAAGAATTGAACTGGAGAACCTCTTGCTGTGAGGTGACAATGATACCACTGTACCACTGATGCAGTAGGATCATCATATTGAAGGGTGGTGTTGAATTTAGCCAGGTCATCCCTCAGATTTAGTAAATTAGCTTCTGCATAATCTCGGACTACTGAGGTATTTGAAGATGCAACTTCAGACCTATTGTGAATGTGACTGATTTACAGTACAATTTGATAAGGGTGGAAACTAGAATTGGTAGGGAACCATGCTGTACCATATCAGTTAGGACCAAATCCAGGATTTTATCTCCTTTAGTTGGGTTGCAGACTAACTGGTTCATAGAGTTTGTATTTATGAAGTCTAGTGATCTCTGGACATACATGTTAGGAGATGAATAAGTCTCCCAGTTGATGGAAAGGTAGATGAAGTCCCCTAGGAGAATGGTGTTTGGCTTATTGCATAGGGACAGCATACTAGTTAGGTAGGAAGTATGGGTCAAGAGGGGCCTATAGTTAAATATGATGTGACAGGATGTTTTGTTAATGGGAAGCTGGGCATGGAGGAATTATGCTATTTCATGAGCCTGGAGGTGAGATTTTGTTTTATAAATATAGAGACAACACTGCCTTCAGTGTCTTTGTCTAGTGTGGTGGGCCTGAACACGTGGTAGGTGTTGAAATCCTACACTGATGGGGTGCTCTCAATGGTTTTGAACCACATTTCCATGACAATGCATGTATTAATGCATTCCAGAGCAAGCAGTGCCTGTAGGTATTGATAATGGTAATTTTTATTTTTTATGAAAGAGCATATTTTAACTGGTCATAATCTTTTGTATATGTGTCATCATTAGAAACAAAGGAAAAAAGGATGATTTTTTTCTTCTTCTCTTCTTATTGTCTATTATGTTTCCTTTATGCTCTGCATTTTTTGTATACAGCTCATGTTTATTGCCTGAATTTTATTGACATACATAGCCTCTTTCTTTTTTCTAATTTTTGTAAAATTCATGTATTGTGTATTAACTATTAATGGATTTAACAAATGGCTCAATGTATGCACAAGCCTGGCAGAACCTGGAAAGTCAAAAAGTCATTTAGTAGTTATACTGAACTGTTGTGAACTTCAAAGAACACATTCTGATAAAGAAACTCTCAGCAAGATCTAATTGAAAATGCTCAACAAAATAAGGAAAATTAAAACAAAGTCATCAAGTTTAAGAAAGACCAGTTGTCCATTTTCAGTTTTCATTACAGCACAATTTGGCATTTTGTGGCTTTGTTGAACAGTTAAGAACTTCACACAATGGCAACTTTCTTGGAATTATAGAACTGTTTGGAAAGTTTGACCAAATCGTCCGATACCATATTAGACAGATTTCCAATACATAAAAGCAAAATGAGCTTATCGGTATCACAGAAGATACTGTTCATCGAAGAGGTGAAGTATTTTGCAGTAGTTCATGACTGGACTCCAGGCACCATTCATTAGAGCCAAACATCAATTGCAATTAGATACATTACAGACAGTACATTTCTCATAGGCCAGTCAGAGTGTGTGAACAGTTTCTAACATTTTTAGAGTTGGAGAGCAGCATGGGAGTAAATTTGCATAATGTACTTAAAAATTTGAAACACTGGAATTAGACTTAAGCAATATCTGAGGTCAGGTATGTGACAATGGCCTTATCATGAAATAAAATTAATCAACCGATCAAGTTCAACTTTTGTAAAACAACCCAAGCATATTCTTTACCCTGTGTGTTTGTCACAATTACAATCTAGTTCTAGGAGATATGGCTAAAACTTGTCTTGATACAATAATTGTTTTAGAATATTTCAACATTATTATACATTTTCCAGCATCAACAAAGATATAAACATATAAGCATTTTTTAAAACCTTAAGATGAGTCTTTCTGTAAAACCTCTCTGTGAAACCAGGTGTGAATGTTGAATGTAAACTGTAAAGTCCATGAGGTATCAATCTGATAATTTCTATGACGCTCTTACAGAAACATCAGAAACATCACAGAATGCTCAGTCAAGAAGTGAAGCTGAATAATTAGCTAGTTAAACAAAAAATTATTAAGTTCTGTGTTTCACTGGCTTTCTGGCATGATTTTGTTATTTCAAGTAAACTTTGTCATCACAGAGTTGTAAAACAATACAGTAGATCTTAGCATAAGTCTTTCTTATTTGGAAAGCTCTTGCATTGGATGAAAAAGTGTAAAGAAACTGTCTTTGAACAAGCCCTAGTTGATACAAATAAGCTTGCAAATGAGTTGGAAGGTAGCTCCTGAATTCCAAGCAAAATGACGGAGAAAGAGAAATTGGCGTGGCCATTTAATTCTGCTGTTCATCCCATTACTGACCCTATCCAAGATTACATGCTACACACTGCTTCTACCAAATCTTAGACTTAGACTTATGCAGTTTAAGCATTTGAAGAAAACATGCTGGTTTATTTAGATGCTGAGTAAATTTCAATGAATTCCAGCACAGAAATTACAAAAACGTTGCAAATTTTGAAAGGGTGTGGCACATGTAATGCTCCTTTTTGCTGCTGCTCTTATCACAAATGGGTGGGGTTCTTTTTGAATCCGTAGGTTTATCTAAGGTCACACACACTCAAAAGACAGACGTGACAGCCTTGCAATATTTTTTTCATTTAAATAACATTTATTAACATTTTCCAAAATAACAATTAAACATTAACAATTATTTCCACCTAGTTTAATATTTTGAAAACAAATTTTTAAATAAATTAAAACTATTATCTGTATTTATGTGGTCAAATCCAGTACAGTCTTAGATTTGTCTGAATACAGATTACCGTATTTTAAGGTTTCTGACTAGTCTGGCGGTTTGTATTTCTATCAATTCATCTTGCATGTTTTCATGATTCATTTCCTTGTCTTTATTGTAAAAATATCAGAGTGCCTTTGGGTTGGCTTCCATAAAGTTTGCTGAGCTTGGTTGACTTTGCTAACTTCTATGCAAGAACTGCAGCTAACAAAGTAATTTCCAAATATGTCCCAGTCTATGGAGAATACCCTAGCGCAAAGACATAGCCAGCAACTTCAGCACAACCACAACCAGTCATGTAAAATAGGTATTCCAGGAAAAACTTGTGCAGAAAGTAGTATATGTATGTGCATTAACAATGCACATCTACAGAAGGTATACAAGCCTTCATTAATACTTGTAAATGACTAAATGAAGAGAAATGTACATCAGCTGTCATGTCTGAAAATTGACAAATACCCTCAAACACGGCTATCGTCATACTACATAGACAGGCATATAGAAATACACCCATCACAATTTGTGAAATCTGACATAATCCACAAAATCTGTAATAAAAATATTAAGTAAGGTGAAGGACAATCAGGGCCACTTCACAACAGCCAACAGAAGTAAACTATGGGTGCAGGACATGTGGATCACAAGAAAAGCACACACCCAAAGAAATAAGGTGATAGAAAAGCAGATGTGGGGTGAGGGTGAAGAAGAGGGACACACAATAGGTGGGATGTCATAGGAAGGTCAGAGGGAGAGGCAGAGGGACATGGGAATTTTTTTTATTTTGTTTGTTTGGAGAATAGAAAGAATGGAAAAGACACATAAAGAGGAGGAGGGCAAAAGAGCAGGTATAAACATGTAACCACTATCACAAGACATGCCAAAGGTTGGAAATACACATAAAAGAGAGGTAAGATACACAGATTGCAGATATACAGACTATACAACATGAGTAAAGGAAAACTGACAAATGGTAGGGATACATACTAGCCATGGTGTAAAGCAAAAATACATATGTACCAATGTACAAATAATTGCTGAGATGTTGCAAACTGTGTGACAGTCATACTAGAATGAGCATGACTTATGGCAGGTGTTTATTGGAGAACACTAAATGGGGAGTGTCAACATTGCGCTACATAGGCAATATTGAATTTAATCATCCGCTAAGGCTGTTAGCAGTGCAAATGTAAGCCAAGCAACAGCAAGGATGAGCAAATGCAGGCAAGTAAATGCAGGAGCAGATGAGTGAGGCAGACTGGAACCTCCAAGCCTGCCTGCAAAAGGCAAACAACCAAGCACAGTGTCAAACAGCAGTACCACAGTAAAACATTGATGTGGCTGTGTAATAAACAAATATGTATACACACCACAGACACAGGAGAATGGGCTCCATATGCCAAAGACACATGCCATGCCAGATGCAACAGATATGCGTTGTCATGTATACAGAGTATATGTGGGACATGCACTGACATAACATGATTCAAACAGCAAGACAGTTCATCACACATACCCACAACAATGACATGGAATATGCAGTAAATAGTGATACATATTGTAGTAAGAATCTTTGTGTTCAACATCTTTGTATCATGCACAGTAAGGGTTAAAATGTGAAACTGCATTGCGTGCAAAGAAATAAGCTAAAATAGGTTGTTTTTCTTGTAAAGAATTTGCTGACCAAAGAGGAATGCACAGATGCTACCTTGGTCCAGACACAAGCTTATCTTGTGTCTGACCTCTGACCATCTACCAGGCACAAGCTTATCTTGTGTCTGACCTCTGACCATCTAAGGCTCCAGTATGTGAATTTATAGCCTTGACTGAAATTCCTTGTCTAGTAACCAGCTGCTGTGTACGTGAAGAAGAAGGTATAAAAACCCATGTAAAGTGTACAGAAATTAGACTGCTGACATACCATGTACGTTGTAGCATGTCTCCATGCATGTAAAATAAACCTTTTTTGCTTACTTTTATCTGCGTGATTCTTCCAGTATATGTTAAGAGTATTAAAATCTTTTGACATTTCTGGCGCCCAACGTGGGGCCACCTCTTCACGGTAGGAATCGCATAAGAGGGACTGAAAAACCTGTACAGGAAAAGGAGAACGAATCTCGGGCTCCCTTGAATGGAAAGACCTCCGACGAAGAAGTCGTAAGTAGAGGCCAGTCACTCTTAGATTTGATCCGTGGGACGGTGACGAACGGGGCGGAAGATCCGCAGTAAGGTAAGCTATTTTTCATTTATAAAAGTACTTTTTTTTTAAGGGACTAGTCATAAAGGAATTTCTTTTGTTTAAATTTTACAAAAGACCGGTAGAGATCTCAGGAAAAGGAAAATAGTTTTTCTTTTAAATAAGAAAAATGGGAATAGGAAGCAGTTGTTGTGCTAGTAAGGGCTGCTCAAATAAAAGGACTGAAGATGAGGAATATATGTTTAAATTACATCCAAAAAACTTAAAGTACATAAAAAAATGGAAGACAAATTATGGTTTTAGTGGTAACTTAAATAGATCAGAATGTCAAAATTTGGTGAGAGATCTGCGTAGGGACGCAGGAGGCAAAGTTAAAAATCAAGTAAAGAGGGGATTCCCTCAAGCACAGAAATGGTTAGAAGAAGCTAATAAGAGACATAGGGAACAGTTTTCGAATAAGGGAAGTGGTGGCTCAAGTGCAAAAGATACATTTTTCATCCAAAAGGATGATAATGAAACATCTGCCGTCTGTCGTAAGGCGACGGCCCCACCCTTATATCCAGACACGGAAACCCTTAAAACTAGTCCACCTCAGTATCAGGAAAGTGAAGAAGTCAGACAAAGCAAAACCGTACCTCCTGTAGTTTTACAAAAGCAGGCAGATGACACTCTGGACCTACAAACCCGTAGTATAGACAAATCAGAATGGAAACAAAAGGAAGCCGAAGCCAATTCGGCATCCACAGAGTATCCCCTCATAGAAGTTGCAAATCCACAAGCGGGTACATCCGGACAGGGTCCCACCATTTTAGTCTATCGACCCTGGACGCGGGAAGACATTCGAAAAGCTGTAGAAGGAATACCACACCCTAGGTTAGATATGACCAAGTTTTGTGAGGATATCGCAGGCATGATAGAAAGTTATAAGCTAAATGCCGTAGAGATGGAACAAGTAGTTCGACAAATTTTGGGTCCTGACTGGCACTTGGTCTGTGGGGACTGGAATCCCATAACCAGAGAAGATGATAGACCACTTGCCTACAATTCAGACTCATGCCAAAAGCAGGTCAAGGATTTACTAACCCGTATTATGGATAAATGGAAGCCTAGGGCAGACTGGACCTGTATCAATAGATGTGTACAAACAGACAATGAAAAAGTAGACAACTATTTGCAGAGACTTGCCCAGTGCTTTGACAACCATAGTGGAATGAAAAGACCACCCGATCAAAAAGATGATTCACCTTATGAACAACAGTTAAAAAATGCCTTTTTAAAAGGATGTAGAACTGCAATCAGTAACTTCATTCAAAAACATATGATAGACCATAGGACGGCACGTCTGCAACCCTTACTGGAGTATGCAAGACATGCAGAAAAGTATTTAGAAGAAAAGAAAAAAAAACAAGCTCAAACCTTTATGATGAGTGAAGATGGGACACTTATGCTACTGCAAGGTCCAACTAACAGGGGTAGAGGAAGGGGCAGAGGCAGGGGTAGAGGAAGAGGGAATGTGGGACATTCCGAAGATTATGAAGGCAGACAAAAAAGAGGAGAATGTTTCAAGTGTGGTAAAAAGGGACATTTTGCGAGGGATTGCTGGTCTTCTGAAAGAACTAAAACCACCCCGGATCACAAGTCAGCATGACTATATGATGGTGGTGGAGGTGAATCAGAACCGGACAAAAAGGCTGATTGGCCAGACTCAATAAGGCAGAGTGAAGAGGAAGCTTTTGAGGACGTAAACGAAAAGGGTAAGGGAGAATGTGCAGGATGGGAGAATGAAATGACTGATATTTCAGAAGAAGGCGAATATCAGGTTGTTAATTTAACAGCGCTGGCTGTAACTATGCAGCTAGAGGCACAACCGATAATCACACTTCAAGTAGAGGGTAAGGATGTAGAATTTTTGTGTGATTCAGGGGCCTCCAGGACCCTGCTAAAAAATTCTGCAGTGCCATCCGATGTAACTTCTGATGACTATGTATTAGTCAAGGCAGCAAATGGCCGCATTTATAAGGAACCACTATCTAAACCCTTATGGTTCACGGACCCTGAAACTAACCAAACTATCAGGTTTCGAGTCATTATCTCCACAATTTGCCCTGTAAACTTATTAGGAAGAGATTTAATGCACGTGTTTGGCATAGCAGCTGTGCCGACAGCATCAGGGGTTCTAGCCAAACGAGTAGAAATTCAAGATGTTATGTTACAGGTGGGGCAGGGTGATTTACACTACTGGTACAGTAATGATCTTGTTGAAACTGGACCACAAATGAGCTAACTAATTTGGCCTTAAGCAAATATGGCACACAACCGCCAGTGGTAGCTAAACAACTACACTGTACAATGTATTACAGAAAGTATGTAGGACCAGACGACAAATATGAAGAGCAATTCTTTAAACACAAGGCCACAGAAATCCTGTTACAAAATCTCTATTGGGATAAATCAGGAAATTCTGCAGTTACATGCAGTCTTACAAAAGATATGCAGTTACTTTTTCGCAATAATTCTATTGCACATGTCTCTGTAACAAGGGAAGAACAAATGGCATGGTATCTGGTGGGGAGGAAAGTTACTGAATGGGCTAAAATGACGCCAGAATAATTGGCATGTAAAGGAGTTCAGGTACAAAGACTAAACTGGGTTACCCAGGCAAGACCAACAGTGCACCTCCGCGAAGACAGGCTAACGCCACTCGGGGGAGGGCCATTCTGACTATATCTCCTAACCCTGCAGGAGGAATTAAAGTTACAATCAGTGCCAGACTCCTTATGGTCCCGCGGGCAACATGACATTGGGCTAATAAAAACAGCAGGACAGGTTAAAATAACTCCAAAATCCGATTTTAGACCTTACAAGCGTCAGTATCCGTTACGTAAAAAGGCAGAAGAAGGCATTCTACCAGTGATCACGGCTCTACTACAAGCTGGGGTTTTAATTCCATGCACAGATTCACCGTGTAACACACCCTTGTTCCCAGTGAGGAAACCGGACGGGACATGGAGAATGGTACAGGATCTGCAGGCTGTAAATGCTGCTGTAGTGCCAAGGGCTTCTATGGTCCCAGATCCATCTGTTTTGTTAAATGACATCCTTCCCACAGATAAGTATTTTTCTGTCATTGATATTAGTAACTCATTCTTTTCCATTCCTCTACAGGAAGATAGTAGGTTTTGGTTTGCTTTTACATTTATGAGCAAGCGGTACATGTATACACGACTGCCGCAGGGATATTGTGAAAGTCCTATAATCTTTTCGCAAGAAATGTCGACAAACCTGGCACAGTTTCAACCAGAGCATGGCTGTCATCTACTACTGTACGTGGACGACATCTTACTGGCTGCACCCACGGAGGCTGTCTGTGAGTCCGAAACTATTCGGTTATTGCATTTCTTGGCGAAAGAGGGACATAAGGTAAATAAATCTAAATTACAATTTTGTAAAACTGAAGTACGGTATCTAGGCTATACCATTTCAATTGCTGGTAGACAACTAGATAACTGTAGAAAAGAAGCTATTTTACAGGCACCAATGCCCAGTACGAAAAAAGAAATGATGTCATTTTTAGGAATAACAAATTTCTGTCGTAGTTGGATTCCCAACTATGCAGAGAAAGTAAGTTCACTTTCGGAACTTATTTTCGCACTTCCCATGGCAGCACATGATGCGCTGAATCGGGCGGATAAGGCAATACAGGCATTTACTAGGGTAAAACAATTGATAGCAGGATCTGCAACACTTAGCTTCCCTGACTATACAAAACCCTTTGTTCAGACAGTAGACTGCAAGCAGGGCTTTATGACATCGGTTCTATTGCAAATTTATGGGGATAAGTTGAGACCATTAGCTTTTTATTCAGTAAATTAGACACAGTGGCACGATCATTGCCACGCTGTGTACAAGCAGTAGTCGCAGCCGCACTGGCTGTGCAAGCGTCTGCAACCCTAGTTTTATTTCATGACCTTACCTTATGAGTACCGCACTCTGTCGCGGTAATACTACTACAGGATAAAGTTACCTTTCTCTCTCCCAGCAGACACTTATCCTGCATGACAACATTACTATCGCAACCACATATGACTATTGAGCGATGCACCACTCTTAATCCAGCCATGCTGTTACCTACAGCTGAAGATGGTGCCCCTCACGTGTGTTTAGATTTAATACACTCAAATGTCTTACCCAGACCAGACCTTAAGGACCAACCTTTGGCAAATTCAGATTGGACCCTGTTTGTAGATGGGTCAGCACGTAAGAACGAGGCAGGTATTACACAAGTGGATTATGCAGTCACAACTGAGACTAAGGTACTAGAGGCAAAACCCCTCCCCAGGAACCTGTCTGCACAGGCGGCTGAATTGATTGCTTTGCCCAGAGCATGCACCATTTCCAAGGATAAGGCAGTTACTATCTACACAGATAGTAAGTATGCTTTTTCCACGGTCCATGTCTTTGCACAGAAATGGAAAAATAGGGGAACGGTTACAGCCTCAGGAAAGGAAATAACCCACAAGGATTTAATCCTTAGCCTCTTACAAGCTGTCCAACTGCCACGGGGACTGGCCATCTGTAAGTGCGCAGCGCACACGAATGCCAAGGATCCGGTATCTCTTGGAAATGCACTGGCTGACAAAACTGCAAAAAGTATAGCCTTAACCTCTACCTTTGCACTCGAGACCACACAGAAGGAACTTCACCCTACAGATGAATTTGATCTACAAACTTTACAGGTAATGCAGGAACTTATTACAGTTCAGGAAAAACAGCGATGGATTAAATATGGGGCTATTCAGAAGCAGGGAGTTTTTGTAGGTCCAAATGATAAGTATGTCTTGCCAACAAACCTTTTTAGGTATGCCTCATTAGTGACACATGGCCCATCTCATCTGGGCCCTGCTGCTATGGTTCAGATAATCCAGCAAATTTTCTGGACCAAGGGCTTTATAGTGTATGCTAAATGATTTTGTTTATCGTGCCTGCTTTGTGCACGATACCATGGTGGTGGGGTGCGGATCACCCCAGCAGCTTTCCCGCTGCCTCCGTATCCATTTCATACAATCTGTATGGATTTTATTGAACTAACTCCTGTTCAACAGAAGTAATTTGTGTTAGTCATTATTGATGCTTTTACAAAATGGGTAGAAGCTTTTCCGGTAGCACACCCAGATGCACTGTCGGTAGCCAAGGCCCTTACGAATAACATTATCCCTCATTTTGGGCTACCTACACGCATCTATTCTGATAATGGCACACATTTCGTAAACCAAGTTATTCAAAAGCTGGCCGCCGTTTTTCAAATCGAGTTAAAACATCACTGTGCCTACCACCCACAGTCAGCAGGGTTGGTTGAATGCCATAATGGCATTCTCAAAGGCAAGTTACGTAAACTCATGGCCGAGACACATCAGTCTTGGCTAAACTGCTTACCTCTGACGCTCTTGTCCATGCGTACCACCCCCACCTCAAAAGGGGTCACACCATTTGAACTATTATACGGGAGACCTTATTACGTCCCACAGTGGCAAAATCTTTTGCCTGCGGAACGTGAGAGGGGTGAAGAGATAGCAGATTCCATGAGGAAAATGCTGACAAAAACTAACACTTCTCTAACGAATGATTATTTTTCAGATCAGAAGAACAACAGGATCCTGGAAGTGAAACCAGGGGAGTGGGTATGGATTAAAATTGTCAAGAGGAAGACGTGGGCCTCACCAAAGTGGGAAGGTCCATACCAGGTTTTGATTTCAACATCTACAGCAGTTCGAATAAAGGAAAGAAGCTCGTGGATTCATCTGACACATTGCAAGCTAGTGAAACAGTTTGAACTGAACAAAGATTTGGGTTCCCCTGAGGAACACTGATTAGTAGTAATCTTGTTTTGTATGAATATCTGACTATTGTAACAATGCAGAGAAATACCGGAAGGGAGCAGCCTTTCCCACCAAAGCATTCCAAAATAATTTTGTTGTTAATAAGTGTGATTGTTACTTTTCTGTCTTGGCCGTTTTTATTTTCAAACAAGACTAGCCAAGTAAAGAGAGATGAGAATACGGCCTGGCATCCACCTTTTAATACATATCAAGCTATTAAGTATGCATATGCTCTATCTTTTAATGTTTCAAATTGTTGGATATACACGGCTATTCCTACTGTACATGGTGGTCTAATGTTAGGTACAGTCCATTTGGGGGCAAATGATACCTGGACTAATTTACTATTTGAAACCTCAGAGGTAGCCTTAAAGGACAAAATAGCATTACCCCTCATGGGTCACCAGAATGGAACTGTATGCTTCCAAAGAGGGGGCAAGATTAAGGTTGGATGGAGTCACTGTAATGTAAACATAACTCATAACTGTACAATAGATGGGCACTGTGCAACGAGTTTCAAGCCTATAAAAGTGCTTATTAATAGTACAGGGCTTATTAATGACACAAGTTTCTTTGAAAAAATGTTATCTGTGTATGATCTGTTGTTTAAAGGGCTGCAAGATAAAGGAAATCATTCTGTTCCAGTCAATATTACACTTAAAGTAAATGATTGTTATTTTATCTGTGGTAGAAAAGCATACAAATGGTTACCAAGGAATTGGTCAGGCAGTTGTTTTTTGGGTTATTTAGCACCAGCTATAAGACATACATTTTCTCTTCCCCAAGGTAAAATACGAAATGTTAGTGTTGTTAATAAACCTGTTAATCCCGTAGGTAACGTTGATGCATCCTGGATCTATCACCACTATTTGGCCCATAGTAGCAGCAAGGGGCTGTCACACATGGACTTGGGTGATGATGTTATTTCTTGGGCTGGTATTCTTCCAGCTTATGGGACAGTAAAATCCATTTGGGAGCTCAGAAAACTGTCAAAACTGTTAGAAACCCTGAGCAATGCAACTTTTTCTGCGCTAGAATTGGTGATGGACGAATTAACTGCAATGAGGACTGTAGTGTTGCAGAATCGTATGGCGCTCGATTTCACCCTAGCAGCGAAAGGAGGTACTTGCGCTCTTATCCAGGAGGAGTGTTGTTCGTTCATACCGGACAACGAGCATGACATCGACAGCCATCTAGAGATCCTACAACAAGTTTCTGAACTTGCACAACCAGGACAGAATCCATTAACTGACTTTTTCCAAAATTGATTTGGAAAATGGGGAACAGTACTTATGAATGTCTTAATTGCTATATGTCTTGGTGCCATTATATTCCTACTGTTGGGTTGTTGCTGCATTCCTTGCATCTGAATAGTAATATCAAATGTATTGTCTGCCAATGCAGCTAAAGCTTATTACTCTGAATATACAGAACATGAGTCATGCGAAAAACTGTATGAGTAAAATATATTACTGATGATACAAAGTGTTGTTAGGGGGGAAATGTAGTAAGAATCTTTGTGTTCAACATCTTTGTATCATGCACAGTAAGGGTTAAAATTTGAAACTGCATTGCGTGCAAAGAAATAAACTAAAATAGGTTGTTTTTCTTGTAAAGAATTTGCTGACCAAAGAGGAATGCACAGATGCTACCTTGGTCCAGGCACAAGCTTATCTTGTGTCTGACCTCTGACCATCTACCAGGCACAAGCTTATCTTGTGTCTGACCTCTGACCATCTAAGGCTCCAGTATGTGAATTTATAGCCTTGACTGAAATTCCTTGTCTAGTAACCAGCTGCTGTGTACGTGAAGAAGAGGGTATAAAAGCCCATGTAAAGTGTACAGAAATTAGACTGCTGACATACCATGTACACATACCATGTACGTTTTAGCATGTCTCCATGCATGTAAAATAAACCTTTTTTGCTTACTTTTATCTGCGTGATTCTTCCAGTATATGTTAAGAGTATTAAAATCTTTTGACACATATATTATTAATGAAAGTTAAGGAATGCAAGCCTATGCATAGGCAGGAAGCATATAAATTCCTGGGTAATGCACAAATCGAACATGAACAATGATGGAATCAAATCAATTGCCACCGCCTTGTGTGCACATGCCTTACATGTGTATGATACCCAATATACAGGCACAAGGTCACATTGTACCAGCACATGTGCATGACAATGATATTACTGTATAGGAAGGTAGACGTGCACATAACATATACCATGCATATGTGAAACAGGTAGACCAAAACTATCAGGTGGAATAGAGATGGGCAATACAGGCCCACTACAGTGAGGAAATGCTAGCAAGAGCAAGGAGGCACAAAATAAAGCAAGACAATGCTATCTGAGGAGGCACAAGTGCACAAGCATGAGTCCACAACATAAGATGGAGTGCAAATACTTACAAGGTACATTGAAGCAAACAGCCAACATCTGACACACAAGCATAGTGCATTGGGGATGGCTATAAAAAGGTCTGTGTACAAATGAAAGAAACAACACAGTAATGTGCAACAGTTAAACAGAAAATGGCACAGGTTCACTAGAAAAGTAAGTTTGAGTATCACACCCACACACACACACACACACACACACACACACACACACACACACACACACACACGCATACACACACACACACACACACACACACACACACACACACACACACACACACACACACACATTTAAGGAGTACCACCCCCGCCCGTATGGAGTAATGAATGCAGTAATGGCAGCATGATCATGTAAATAATAATGGTAACACACGTGTTATTTGGTAATGTGTGTCATGCAGCAGCAACAGTATAAAGCCATATATGACTTGATATATGCAGTGCTCATTATAACGTATGTCAGAAAAGCATGACAGCAATATGGGATATCTGCAAAAATTGTGTCTAGACCATAAATATTTTAATATAGAAAACACCATACTGGCAGCGTTTCAGAAGTGGATCACAGACACAATATTTACTGTCCTGAAGGACCGCTCTGATGGGGTTGAACATCACAAAAGATCTATCGGACAATCTCCTGGAAGGAGTTGTGTAGCCTACTCCATGTCTTAAAAGAACTTACCCATCAGGTCCGTCATCTCCATCTGGAATTCATCTGTCACTACATCCTAGATCTGGTCCTGAAAATCATCTGCCGAGAGCGGTGGTGAATCACTGCTACACTAAGACACAAGACCAATGGCACGTGCAGGCTCTGGTCTGTCATTGTCATTGTTGTCCCTGTCACAGTCATCATCCAGGTCCCTGGAGTCTAACTCGGCTGGCAGTAGTCTGGCATGTCATCATCATCATCTGATTGGTGTACCAGCATGGATCCCCCACGCTCTAAAAAAGTTCAACACAGGAGAAAACATTATACATGCATAACAGGTATTAGCCTTAAATGTATGAATAAATAAAATGTCATACAAACATACAGTGATATTACAGTACTGCATGATCTTATCCAGCTGTAGCACCATATGTGATGTCAGGCATAAATCCAGTCCATAATAATTTATAAACATGGTGTGCAACATACATCACATTCATATGCCAAACATGTCTGAAATAAAACACAATCAGATGGCCAGCAACATAATTGTAAATTTATTTAATATTTGTTTACTGGGAATGTCTGACTTGGAACGAAACCAATTTTCAGTGGAGGCCCAGGAATAAACTCTCCAGATGCATGTCTTTATAATATGGGAGAAAACGCACACAAATGCAAGGAAGGACATACAGATTTTGCACAGATGGATCCCCAGCCAAGAACTGAACCAGAGAACCTATTGCTGTGAGGTGACAATGCAACCACTTAACCACTGCACCGTTGGGTGGCACAGTGTCTAAGTGAACTTTCTTAGCTCAGTGGATGTCATCATTGAATACGTCAGCAAGATATAAAGAGAGTATATGATATGCAATTAACAGTACAGTACATTTGTCATTACATGGTAATGGTCAACATATCTGGCCCATAAGGTTTATTTATACGTTATATAACAAGACACAAAGGTATAATGATAATAAGTGCAACGTAATGATTATGCAATATTCTAAATGTCATGCTAGTCATATATTGATGATATGACTAGAAGGCCATGAATGGGTCAGTGTGCCCACCATACATTGTCATTATGCTACTCCGATACATTATATGGAATGCCATACTGTGTTTGTCTCAGTTTGTCAGACATACTTTTGTTGTTACTTGTACATTTACTGACATATCAGCCTTCAGTATTTATGCAAAATACACAAGTGCACAGCACAAAGGCACACACACACACACACACACACACATATATATATATATATATATATATATATATATATATATATATAAAACTCCTTATCAGAATCTCAAGTTTTCAAAAACTCAAAATTCATATGGTCAAGACCATATGATTTTCCAAACACATGAATCTTTTTAATGGAGATCACTGTACAGAGAGGATTGGGGAATTTACCTTTTTTCTCAATTAGTGTGATCTCAGAGTAGGTATATATAGTATGCAGGGGGTGTAGAGGTGCAGGAGGAGGGCTTGCCCCCCTACAAAAACATAGAAAAATTTAGATTTTTGTTGTTTTCTAAAGCTTCGAGTTTTCAGAAAATCTATCATATGGTCTCAACCATATGAATTTCGAGTTTCTGAAATCTTAAACTTCTAATAAGGATCCATACACACACACACACACACACACACACACACACACACACACACACACACACACACACACACACACACACACACACACACACACACATACACACACACACACATACATGGATTCACTTCATAACACTGAAAGCTCAAAACACTGAAACCAAAACACTGAAACTTCAAAATCTTGAAAACTCAAGACACTGAAACTCAAAACACTGAAAAAACATATCATACATATACTGAGTTTAAACAACATAAATTATAACCCTTTCCACCAAGTGTAAGTAGGTGGCAAGCTCCCCTGCACCCCCCACACCCCCTGCTACTTATATATATCAACTCCAAGAATGCACTTCACTACACTAAGTGCAATCTTGGAGTTGATATATTTAAGTAGCAGGGGGTCTGAGTGTGGGGGCTTACTACACTTGGTGGAAAGTGCTATGATTTATGTTGTTTAAACTCAGTATATGTGCTTTCAGTGTTTTGAGTTTCAGTGTTATGAATTGAATCCATATATATATATATATATATATATATATATATATATATATATATATATATATATATATATAGATATATCAGTAATCTCAATACAAGTATGCTATGCCACACTGCACACAACACTAACACAGGGCTCCATTAGAAAAGACTTGATACACTGCAATTTAACATTGATGCACACCAGACCTTTGGGAATGGAGGCCTAGTATAATCAATCATATTGCTAAACAGGCTTTACATCAATATCAATCACAGACGTTGAGAGCAACTCTTTAGGAATATGGCCCTCTATTGTTACCCAATGCGGGCATCACACATTTATGTTGACTTCAATATATTTTAATTTCCACTACAACTTTTCATTATGTGCAAATAATGTGTCATGTTTAAATCCCATGTTTAAAATGTGTGTTTAAACTATATTGTAAGAGTAACAATCAATGGTACATGTAAAATGTATATGCAACTGAGGGGAGCAATGTAACAGGATTAATGGTTGACATCACAAAATCATGCAATCAGAATGCAATTTGAAAACTTTCAAGCATCTGCAGAATCACAAGCACAGTGATAGCATGTAATGGCTAGAAATTATGTATATGACACACATACATAACTGTCCCTCAACACATGTATCACTGTCACTGTCTACATTTGTATTATGCTTCTATATGTGCCTACACAGTTAAAACAATGTAATGATTATCATGAGTATATTATGAACTATCTCAGTCCTATAAGAAAACTATGCTGGCATGTGGCACACCAATGACAAGAAAAGTATGTAAGGTTGTGTTTTAACAAACCAGCACAGTGCAGTTATACAGCATTATAAGGGAAGTGCAACCAAAGAAGTGCATACCAATAAAGGTCTACCAACAGCATTAAAAATGTTGAGGCAGCAGACACCCATTAATAATCGAATAGGCAATATATAACTCCCTGAAAACCATTGACATACATACAATTTTACCACTTCCTACTGTTCAGAAACAGTAACAGTACAAGCAGCTTACACGTGAATAATTCCAGTCAAAATTGATATGCCATTTGAACACAGACGTCTTCCATTTATGTTGTGTCATCAAACATCGCATAAACTCAATTTAATAAAAACACTCCTATTGATAACTCTTAAGACAGCATTCTATTTAAAGTTATGTGCACATTAATGTTATTAACAAAAAAATCAGTAAGCATTACACTTACCTTGCAGATGCATTATGGGAAGTCTGACATAAACTTTAGCATGCCTGAATGACATAAGACTACACATCTAAACCCAAAGATTTAAATATGTTAATTGTATTTCTTGACAAATAAAGGTGGAAAGAGATAACACATACGTGTCTCCCACCGCTGCTCCTCAAGCCTATGCATATGCTCTATACACAACATGGTTTTAAATAAGGAAAAGATGGTGTATTACAGCAGCTGAAGGATTGTTTAAGTTCAGTATATAATGACTGCTATGTACAACAACAGAAGAGTGAAAAAATAATGATTATTACATGTTAGCTAGCACTGACATACAATATCACATTTTGCATATTCAGTCATTGATGTTTTATTCTCACTACCATGCAAACATAAGGATTACTACAGACAAACAGAAAGATGGTAGATTCAAACCTACAACTGTTACCTATGTTCACAATACAAACCAAAACCCTACATGCCTAGCTAATTGATCTTGGCTGTGATTGCATGAATTGATGGAAGTCAAACAACTTACATCTATGAATGTGCAGGGAAGCATTGCACATACTAACAGGTGTGCCAGTATAAAATGACATTGTGTAAGTATGCAGCTATACTTAACCATGTGGATAAAGACCTATAAATTGACACAGTTATTGTGTGGTGTTATGTCATAATAAAACTAACTACAGACACACACACACACACACACACACATATATATATATATATATATATATATATATATATATATATATATATAAAATGAATGATAATACAACATTGTAATCATCCTGTATGTACATATGCATTAATACAAATGAATACATATGTATGTGTACACAGGGTTATAAATACAGATCAACAGACAGACTTATATGTTTAGGTGAGCATGTGTTTGTCATTTTGTGTGGACATGTGCATCCATATTTTAGTCAGACATGAAACTGTGTATGCACATTACATGACAAGTAAAATAAAACTACAAGTGCTGCCATGAGCCTTACATAAGTTGCTATACAGGTCCCCTACAAATAACTGAAATGCCACTTGCCTGACTTTCAGATGATCGAGGTGAGAACACCAACAGTACAAAACACTGACCACTCGGAACACCGATGGGTAAGTAACTGCTTGGCCAGCATGTTGACCTTTGGCCGTTACCTCCACAATAGTGTGATCTCGAAGTTGATATATTTAGTTAGGGAGGGTGTGGGGGTAATGCCCCCCACATGGGTGTGTTTTTTTTTGCTTTTGTTTTAGTGTGCTTGTCAGGTTGGCCAAAGGGTTACTTGCTGTTAGATACCCGTCGGTGTTCCGAGCGGTCGGTGTTTTGTACTGTTGGTGTTCTTGGCTCAGTTTTCTGAAAGTCGGGTAAGTGGCATTTCAGTTATATGAAGGGGATCCTGCTATACACATTTAACATCACATTGTACATAATATATCCAAAATACATTGTGCAACATGACACAACATATACGACTAGAAGAGTGGATCTAAATCACTGCCATTCATAACACATATCATGCAAGTCAGCATGCCTGTCTAATAATATTCAGGCTGTGTTGGGATTCCAACCACAAAACTTTGCAATTATGACTGCATGTCATCATATTTCTCACAGCACCTATAACTCTAGCAGTTCAGATTTCCTGCTGTTACAGTTTGCAAGAAAACATTTGTCTGCACTTGAAGCAGATAAATTGCCATTAAAAGAATTAGTGTTCAACTGTGGGATTTAAACCTACACATGTAATTTAGGTGGGAGTGCAGTTAATGAAAAGAAGTAATGATTTATAATAGACTGTTGTATAATTTAAACTGCAGAGATAAAATATGTATGTATTAACCAGCATTTATACATACATCATTATTAACAGAAATATGATGTTTAGAGAAACTTTGTGAAAAACACAATTATGCTTACTCATCCCAGGCCAAAGCATTATTGGCTTCAAAGCACCACAGTCATGCTAGACATGTAAAATTTCTAATGTATAACTTACTAACCAAGTGTTGTTCAGTAGGAAATGCATAATTCCCAAGATATCATGCAAAATATGCCCCAATGAGATTTGAACTCACACATCAGCAAAAAAAATTATATTACCTATTGCTTAACCATTTGAGCTAATAGACATTGCACTTAATTTACTGTTGTAAAAGTCTATAGAATAATGATAGAATACACACTTATCCGCTTTATAAAATGTTCAACTGCCTGGAAAACTGAACTTCAATAAAGATATTTAACCATGACTATTTCTTGGTCTTAACTGATCATACTTGAAAAGCCTGCAAGAAATTTTAGATCAAGAACACCAAGGGTAAATATATTGGTTAGGTAGGTCAAGTGAGTTTTTCAATATTTGATTACACTCTATTTCTACTTTTACAGTGGTTTAGACTTGCTAGGCGCGAGCAAGTATTCTTACCATCCTGTGTCACCATTTTAAAGGGACAGAGACTTTTTTACTTATATATATATATATATATATATATATATGTGTGTGTGTGTGTGTATGTGTGCAGATATATATATATATATATATATATATACACACACACACACACACACACACACACACACACACACACACACACACAAACACTCTTTTGATACACCTGTTAATCCCATGAATGTTACTAAGTGAAGGTTTTATATTGTGTTTATCATTTTAGTGCTATGTTATGACAACTTGCTCTCAACTACTCTGTCTCTCTCTCTATATATATATACACCGAAAGTCCAAAACACAAACCAAGAACAAGCTGTAAAACCTCAGAAAGGAAAGACGGAATCCACACAGTGTAGATTTAGCGCTTTCGTTTTTAATAAAAACTTCTTCAGAATAGCATACAAACAAACAGCAAATACAAGACTGACCCATTTTATATCCCATAACCACCCAAATACAATTAATTAATGATGTCATAATTGATGAATTAAGTAATTAATACTTTTATACATATATTATATAAAATAGTCATATACTTTCACAAAACAAACTTACAAAAATTTCTAAAAATGTTTTTTAAAAACTGTTATAAATACATATATGATATGCAGTGTGGAAAAAACATTTATCATACTAGTCTTTGTAAATAAATTATTCATAAATAACCTTTTTTTTACCTTTTACCTTTTTAGGTTTTACATTGTGTTTATCATTTTAGTGCTATGTTATGACAACTTGCTCTCAACTACTCGGCCTCTCTCTCTATATATATATACTCTATTGTGTGATTTCCTATCACTATATCTCTTACTATCCTACTTTCTGCTTATATTCATAAACTATTTTACCATCTCTCTAGTCTTATACTTTCTCAATATTCTCTTGCTCCAGTTCACTGTGGTCCTTCCTTCATCTCTTTTAATAATAAGTATTAACTTTATTGCCACAATATAATATAACAGTTTAGTAGAGCTTTTCTCTTTTCTTTCCTTTCAGAGCCTCTGGTCACTATATTCGAGCCAGAAATGCTGAGTCTTTTCCACAAAGGCCAACTCCCAAACTTTTTCACTGATAATTTTGTCATTGTACAATGTAAGCAAATTTAACTTGCAGAACTTTGCTGTGTATTAACATCATCGGTATTAATTTTAGTATTTTAAAATAGTCCTTACTGACCTTTGTTTGCATTTTTACATGTTTTATTGTCAATCCTTCATCAATTCCCAAATATTTATACACTCTCTCCTGCTCAAGTTTCTTTATATCACATTTCTGTCCCAAACTGATATTTTATTTTTTAATGTTTTTTTTATTTGGTTTTAAAACCATAGATAAACAAATCAATTATAAAACAAATAATTATTTGCACAGGTCTACAGCTGATCAGTACATCAAAGTTATACAAATCAACAACAGCAATTAATATTCTTCAAGCAAGTCTTTAAGTTTAAGCCAAGATTTATATGAATGGATAATATTAGAAGTTCTCATCTTTATAGTATGCAGTTCACTACTGCAATCTTTGTCATGCTAAGAAATTCAACATTGTGGGGGGGGGGGGGTTGACTTTACTTTTCCAGTTTTTAGTAATTACTTTTCTGGCTATAGCAAAAATAGGCCAAATAAGTGGCACTTGGGATTTTGGAATTGTCTCAGGAATTGAAGCATTAAATAAAACTAAATATTTAGAAATATTACATCTATCTGACCATAAAGCTTGGATGAAGTTATTAATTTCTTTACAAAAAGAGGAGACGACTTCACATTCATATACTATATACCTCCAATCAGTTATTATTTCAGAATCATATCGCCAGCATGTAATTCTATTTGATTTATTCATAACTGTAATTTTGTTAGGAGTGACAAAAGCTCTATGTAAGAATTTCCAAGAGAAAATTTTCCAATATAATGAAGACGTGGTTTTATCTGTAGATTTTAATATTAGTTTCTTGTATTCTACAGAGAAGTCTTCATTATTACTTTTTGAGGAATTGTTCCAGTAGAATTGTCTAAATATGTTAAATCTAACTTAAAAATTGTATACATTTGTGACAAATATGATTTATTTTTCATTGTATTATTATTGATATTTATTAAAAATTCCAATAATTTGGGGAACAATTTCTTATCCAGGTTAAATATCTTATTTCTCTCTGTGTTTGCAAAGTCTATAAATATTCATAAAATTAACCAGTTCTCAGAATCTTGATTGTACTTGGACATTAAATTTCCAACAGTATATATATCAGTACCATTTAAGAATTGATGCCATTAAATTAAGTTGAATTTATGAGTTTCTAAGCAGTCATTTGTATATGCAATTGGAAACCTAGAAAATATTAAGTCTTTAATACAATGGTTAGAATGCTGAAGTAGTATACAATTGAATATCAGGGAATCATATTCCAGCATTATTCCAACCTTTTCTGTGCCAATCAAAGGAAACTCTTGGTTTAGTAGGATGCCAAAAAATTAAGTAGAATACTATTTATCTTCTTCATCAAATTATTTGGTGGAGATAGTACTAAAGATTGTAAGAAAATAATATTTTAGGGAGAATTACAATCTTAATAAGCATTAATCATTCTTCCATGATAAAGAAGAATTTGTTCCAATTTGTGACTAAACTTAAAATTTTATCAACAACCTGTTGAAAATGTGCCTATATCATTGCTTTACTATTAGACATAATGGTTATATCAATGTATTTCATTTGATTGCTATTCCAGTTGAAGTTAGAATATTTTTGTATGTTTTTTTTAATTTTTATTAATTAATAATGTACTTGTTTTATTATGATTAAATCTTAAGTTCAAGATTTCTTCAAACTGACTCATAGAACTAATTATATGTTCTAATGAATTTTCTATATTTCCTATTGTTAGTAAAATATCATTAGCAAAGAGTTGAATCTTTAGTGTGAAATCTTCTTTTATTTTGATACCATTAATGTTCTTATTGCATCTAATACTATTAGCAAAGGATTCTATATCTAATGCAACAAATCTAACTCAAGACTAATGATAGAAAGTGCTTTTTATGTTTATTTGCATAGTCTAATAATGTATGTATTCTTATTATATTATGCTGTACTTGTCTATTTAAAATAAATCCAGGTTGATCATCGTTGATTAGTTTATGTATAACTAGATTAATTCTGTTAGCTGAAATTGACATGAACATCTTACAGTCCAAATTTAAAGGAGAAATGGGTCTGTATGATGAACACTTTGTAGGATCCTTATCTTGTTTTAAAATGGGTGATATATGGGAATATTTCCATGATGGGGGGACTTTAGCAGTTGTTTTTATTTCTCTATAGACATTATCTAATATTTTAACTGCATGATGTGGTGTTATTTTATATAGTTCTTGTATAAGACCATCTAAGCCAGGCTGCTTATTATTTTCTAACTTTTTTATTGGATCTTTTATTTCTGTTAAGGTGAACTGTCTATAATTTTTTATTTGTTCACTTGATATTTTATTATTTATATTTTCCCTTAAAAAAGTTTCAACTATATTATCATTATCTAGATTATTTATATTATTATTTATATTTTCATAAAATATTTTAAAGCCTCAGGAATATCTTCTTCCTTGTTTTTTATTATTTATATGTGTTATAATTTCTTTGATATGATTTAGTGTATTCATTTTCTTTTATCTAAGACTGATATTTTCTTGGTGCTGCAGCTTTTCTGCTTTACATGTTGCCTTTGCACATTTATCGAGACCAAATGGCATTCTTATATTATCTGAGAAAGGTTTGACCACTTGCAGTTGTGCTTTCAGCTCCTCATCTGATGAACTAAACAGTTTAAATCATCCACAAAAAGAAGCTGAGTAAAATATCATCAGCAAAGAGTTGAATCTTTAGTTCAAAATCTTCTTTTATTTTGATACCATTAATGTTAATATTTGATCTAATACTATTAGCAAAGGGTTCTATAGCTAATGCAAAAAGTCTAACTTGAGACTAATGATAGGAAAGTATAAACACTTTGTTATTTTCTGGGAGTCAAATTGCAACCATGACCGAGTCTGTTAAGTTGATAACTTAATGGGTTAAGGGCAAAGAAAAACAGCACTGGTGACAAAGAGTCACTCTGGAATATCCTCCTTTGAATTTTTATCCCTGGGACAATAATTTGTCCTGTATCATGGCTTAGCTGCAAAGTGGTTTGTCACTGTTTCATGGTCAGTGTAATGTAATTCGTCAATGTAGGGTGTATCTTAATACATCTGTAAACACTCCTTAATCCATGAATGTGGGATACTGTCAAATGCTTTTTTTTTTTTTGTAATATCTCCATGCCATACTTAGATTCTTCCCCTTTTTACAATTCTCCATTATGATTTTATTTAACAACAAATGATTCTTTGTTCTGTATCACTTTTGTTACCCTTTTGTTCTATTGCCATGCTTGAGTTTTCTTCTAAATGATTATAAACTCGGTCAGCATCAATTCCGGTATATAGTTTATACATTGTCAGAAGGCAAGTTATTGGTCTATAGTTTTTAGGATACCTTGCAGGTTCACTCTTAAGAAGGAATATCATTTTTCTTGTTGTCAACCAGGCTGGTGTGTGTTTGGGGTGTACATATATGAAGTTTTTTTTTCTCAGGGGTCAATCTTCATGTAAAGATGCTAATATTTTTAGAGTGATGTTAGGTACTGAATCTAGGCCAGAGGTTTTCCAAATAGGGGCTTTTGTTAATTCTGTTTCAATTTCTCTGGCTGTTACTTCATCCCATTTAATATCCTATACATTTGAATTTCTTACTTTTTTTCTTCTTTGATCCATTCAGCATCTTTGCAATGTTACACAGGGTCTTCATAGATATTTCTCCAAAATGTGTCTATTTCTTCTTTTTAGTGGTGTTTCTATACTTTTACTTTGTTTCACAATTCTCTATAAAACTTTTTAGGTCATCAATGAATTGCTTATTTTGTACTTTTCCTTTATATTTATCTGCATATTGTCCAAGTTTTTCTGTCTGTGCTGATATCTTTAGTTTATTATTTGCAGTAGTGTATGATAGATCCTGTTCCATTCTAATACTGCATGTTGCTTTTATCACATCTAACTTTCTATGTAGTTTTGTCAATCTATTCCATCATCTGTACTCTTCTAACAGTGACATCTCTTGCCTAAATTGCTTTATAGTTTTCTCTATTCAAAGCTTCTATGATGGTGATTGATTCCTTCCCTTCCCTTATTGCTTTGTGTTTTTGTGGTAAGATTTTATCTGTTATTAATTTAGCTGTACAGTAATATTGCCCATTTACTTCTGTCATATCATGTGAATTTCTTTTAATAGTCTTGATTATTGTGTTCATCTATTTTACCAGACTTCTAACATTTTGGGTCTTATTCACTTTTTGTAATCTGTTTCTTTCATCAGTTTTTAGTATGTCCATCCATCTCTATTAAATCAAACAACTCTTTCCTTAGATCATTTTCTTTTAAAGTGAGGCCATGTTCTCTGTCCTCTGTTTCCTGCGGGTATTCAATAAGAAAGTTCCAAAACATCTTTTTGCGACATATTCTGTTCAGCTGCATTCTGTGTCATCCAATGCTCTTTTGTATGGGAAAACACTGCCCTATCACTCCACAATATTGACTGAGGCAGATTTACTGCTTCTTGTTCCATCCTTACTGTGCAACTCCAGATGAACTTTTGTACTGGTTTCCTTCCGAAGGCTTCAGAGTATCGTTATGTGGCAAGTGATCAGATACTTCCTATTTCATCTGTTTCTACTTAGTTTAGGGTCTCATTATTTCATCATGCCATGTCTTTACCGCAGTTAGATTGTCTACACTAAATACTTCACTTTATAAGTAATCCATAACTTCAGTTTCTATTTCTTTAACTTCTCAGTTACTTATCCTCTTTTCTTCTTTCCCCTTTGTTTTCTTAATTTTTTTTCTGTTGTGCAATTTTCCATAACCAGATGCCTTTTCCTGTATTTCTTTTCAAATATTTTTGGTGCTGTTTTTTTTTTTTATTATTAGTTTTGCTTGCTTTTTCCTTTGCATAAATATTGCCCCATATTGAATCTCTTTTTCTTTCCCATGTTCATATTTTTTCTTCAGATGTCAACCCACTCAACCTGTTTCTTCTTACTTTGGTGACTCATTGTCCCATCATGCAGTGACATAACCTGTGTTGGGCTTTCTCCACTAAATTCTTCACTTCACGGGTATTCCATAACTTCTGTTTATTTAACTTCTACATTACTAATCTTCTGTTTTACATTCCCTTTTTGTGATCTTTGTTTTGTACTGTGAATGTTTCCATATCTGGGTGTCTTTGCCTGTATTTCTCATCAAATATCTTTGGAGCTGCTTTTTTGTATTGATTAGTTTGGCTTTCTCCTTTGCATAAATATTATAATTATTATACCATATCATATCTCTCTCTTTTTCCCCATGTCCATGTTTCTTTTTTAAAACTTTGTAAAATCTGTAGATTTTGTTTTTTATATTTTTGCACTTCCCCTGTTGTTTTGTCTTTCTAAATGGTCCAAAGTTGTGTGGTCTGTATAATATTTTTCATTGCTCTGTTGTATTAATGAACACAAATTTGCATTTGAAGCATTTGAAAGTTTTTTTTATTTAAGTATTTTTTTCTTTAATTTCTCTCTTAATCTTTTTCAGTATCTTCTATATGAAAATCTGAGCTTCTTGCATAATAGTAACAATACATAATTTTTCCTTATCCTTAATAGTCCACTCTTATCATCTTTATGGCTCTTTTTTTTTGGCTTGTCAGATTTTTTATGTTTTTTTGTGGACCACTAAGTCCTTCTACAACAGGCGGGACATCCTCCCCCTGAGCCTGACCAAACCCCATTGTAGGAATGTTTCTGTGTCTTGAGGATTCTACACTGTCATTTTTTCCAGTCCTGGCACTAGTCGGCATACCAAGATTAGACACTTCTTTATTCTGGGATTTGCGCACCAGGTGTCTTTTTTATTTTTTAACCTACTTTTGTCCATGATATATATTATATAAAATACAGTCTATTAATTAGTGTCATCTTGGTGAGATTTTGTAAAACTAGGATCCACCTCATGAAGGCACTCACGAAGACTTGAGGATGAATGCAATTCCAGCAATACTATTCTTCTTTGTTTGCTCTCCATTCAGACCCACATTTTAATCTTCCATGTGTGATGTGCTATATTACATGGATCACCACCAATATTTTTACAAAAATAGGCTACGCCAGGTTTTGAACTCATACAGAGGAAAACAACAGTCACTCTGTTATATTGCTTAACCATTTGAGCTAAGAGACATCACAGTTCACAACCTGTTCTAAAGCAGATATGGAATAGCAGTAATATTTATATGTGTGAAGTCTGTATTAATATGCAGTCATAATCAACAGTCCTGCATAATGTTTACACTGGCCCATTGTAGTTGTGGATAACCTCAGAATGCATTGACATGTGAATATTAACTTTATTGAGTATAACTTAATTTTCTCCATGTAAATTACTATTATCAATACAGAAACCCATGGAATACAATTGAAACACAGACTCACAGAAACACATATGCTTATTACATACATATATACATACATGATAATGTAGGTTAAGGTGTGAATTATGTGATACGCTAGGCATCTTTTGGCTGGCATCAAACCTCTGTGACCCTCCAGTGAAGTTCACCTGTGTCCCACCAGTTTTGGTCATCTATAGCAATGGTGGACTTGCACACCAGTCTGGCAGATCCCAGACTCTCTGTGGTGCTCCCTCCCAATCTGGCTCCAGGTGTTGATCTCAGAAATGTTCCTGGGGGATGATTTCATTTTCTGCACATGTCCAGCATAGACAGTGAGCATCTTGGTGGGCTCCTCTACCCATTTTGGTGCCCAGACACATTGAAGCTTCCATTAAGTTGACATGTAGAAAAACTCTATCCAAAAATATCTAACTCAGGTCCCATATGTATCAATATTACATTTTAAAGTTGGTATATATAGGACAGTATCACACTATTGAGGGTGCTGGGCACACATTACAGATATTTCCTTTATTGATACATATTGGGCAGTAACATTGAGTACTGTACACTTATACTGAACTATTGGTTAATGCACTGAGGTTTGAGAACTTACAAGGATATTTGCTAATGGGATTCCAAAACATTAAAATCTAATGAACCTCGTTAATTATATAATGCACAAATGGTACTTAAAAGCTATGTACACTTAGCTCACTCTGAAATATAGCTGACTTAAAGCTAGCTTTCAAAGTTAAGCTGTCACCTGTTGACTTTGCTGTGGTAGAATACACTGTTACCATCACATACCTTTGTTATCATTATACTGTATAATACAAGAGAAACCTGTTTTCATATATATTTTGTTTTAAATTCTCTGCATTAGAATAGACTTCAACAATATGCATATGTATGGGTACATGTCCATCAGTAACAAGGAGCTTTTCCCCATATGCAGTTGTATGAATAAAAACAAACTAGCCCTTGTGAACTACAAATATGGGCATAATTAAAATATACCTGCAGTGATTGCAGAACAACCTGTAATGTCTAGCATAATGTTTACAGAAACCGATGACTTACTGGGATGTCCGCAAGTCATATGATCACTGACTGATCTACAATATTCTCTTGTGCGTAGACGTATAGTAGTAGTTTTGAGTACATTCAATGAGACAGAGGTAACATTAGAATGGCTTAGGATTTATGTTGTTTCTTGTGGTGATATGTAGCCATGACTGCTTAACAGGTCATTTTAATATGCTGAGATTTTACTGCCTTGTTTCTGTATAATTTTCAGTAGGTATATTACATACCATATAATAACATTCACAGATATTATGATGTCTTTCACTGACTGCGATAAGATCTGAGATGCATCCTACAGTCTTAAGGTAGAATTGGTACTTGTGTTCAGATGTGCATTATAGTACAAGAGTTGTAGCACATTAGTTATGTGTTTGGCCAACATGGGTTTAAATCCCACCTCTGCATATATGACCTGTACAAACTTGTTAAAGGGAATGATTGATGTGCTGATGTTGTTAGGTCACATGGATTACTTACTGAAACATGCTTTTCATGTTCATTTAGACTATCTGCATATATCAGTGGTATACATGGTACAGATTTCTTTGCATAGCTATGCAATGTAAATAAGAGGCAAGACATTAATTTGACATATGCTTTTAACATTGTCATGTCAATATGTGAGCCCCTACATAAACTCTAAGATGTGCATATCACCCTGTCTTCAAGGTGTTGAACAGAAATAGGAGAGACAAATTCTCACACATAGAAAAGGAAATAATAATTGAAGCTCTGTGCCAGCATGGCCACAGCCTTGTTGGATAGACAGGAAATATTGTGTTGAGGAATCATGTGTGGACAGATCTGACACACATGATCAGTGCTGCAGGTGGTCACAATAGATCCTGCAGGTCTAACAGCGACATTGTTCTGACATTATCCGCTCTACAGCCAACAAGCTCCACTGTTATGGGAGGGCGAGAAATGTCACTGAAGGTGGGCCACCAGCCAGGATCATCAGATACCCGGGAGGTATTAATGGAGGTGTTCCAAGATGTACAGGTATGTCCTACATCCAAAAACACTGCAGCATAAACCACTTCTCACTGAAAGACATTAATTCACATTTCTTACCATTATGTTATATTTGTGTTATAGCAGGAGAATTACACCATTAATGTGGAAGCACACCTGATGTGGATGATCATTGTAAGTAACTAATATCCTATTATCTTACCAACACAGTACATACATAACATTCTTAGTAACGTGTGATGTTGTGTTTTTTTAATCGCATAGGTCCCCCAACATCTGGATAGCTTCAACACATCATGCAAGAGTCTCCACACCTGTTAGTGTGAACCATACTTGTTGTGTGTGCCTCTGCCTCCTGTTTTGACTGTGGAGTATGCTCACATTATTGTTTGTGTGCCATTTTAACCTACAGATACATCATCACAAGACATGGGCCAGAAAGCTACACATACTAACAGACTTGGTAACGTTGTTCATATAGTTGAAATTGTGCATCACTGTTTAGCACACCTGTGATCTAGAATCTTAATTTTGTCTTGTTCCCTGCACAGGTATATCTGGTCAATATGTGCACCATTTGTCAAGTAGGTGTCTCCATATCCTGTTAGCTGTTGTGTGCCTCTGCCTCCTGTTAAGATTGTGGAGTATAGTCACATGTTGTTGTTTGTGTGCCATGTTATAAAGCAGTATCCATATTACATCAGATGATATGCTCCCCAGCTAGGGAGGACATACCTGGTAAGGCAGTTTATATGGTTGCTACATTTCACTATTCATATTTACATCTGTACCCTTCATGCCCAATATGGTCTTGTTCACCTGCATAAGACACCTGTAATCTGCACATCATCCTCGCCCATCCAGTATGTATTTGTCTTATTTGCTATGTCTTATACTCCAGGTGGAATGCTACATGAAGCCTGGAATGTGCTTAACAATGATTTGTATATGTATTTCTTTTCATATGACTATGGTATTTCATCCCTTACCATTGGCAGTGGAGTTACAGGAGTACATGTCAGCTAGGTTTTAGTGGTTGTATTGACTTCATTTATCATGCCTCACAGCAAGAGGTTCTCCGGTTTGATCCTCGGCTGGGGTGCCTTCTGTGTGGAGTCTGCATGTACTCCCTGTGGTCATGTGGGTTTCCTCTGGGTGCTTCGGTTTCCTCCCACATCCCAAAGACATGCAGTAGGTGGATTGGACACTCTAAATTGGCCCTAGGCATGAGTGTGTGTGTGTGCGTGTGTGTGTGTGTGTGTGTGTGTGTGTGTGTGTGTGTGTGTGTGTGTGTGTGTGTGCCTTCGGTGGAAGGTTGGGCACCAGGCTGGCAGCTCGACACTGTAAAACTCCACTGCCAATCATGAGTGGACAAGTGATCCGCTGTGGCGACCCCTAACCGGGAAAAGCCGAAAGAAGAAGATTGACTTCATTTATCATATTTGTTTGATATGTAAATTACATGGTATATCTCTGTCATATGGGATCTCTGAACCACCCACAGCCATGACAACCTGGTAAGTCCATATCATCACTAGTATGGTAGTTATATAGCTGTCTCAGATTTTAGTACTCTGTTGCATCATTTGATGTATGTGAAGATATATGACATGCATCATCAGCCTATTTTTGTAGCACATCCATTGCTTGCCACCTACAGTAGACCATCCACTGATCCTGAGGAGGGATGTGATGTGCCTAACTGTAATAGCATGACCCATGGCACACATGCCACAGCATTAGGTTCATTCTCCAGCCCAGGTGAGGACAACCATGTGGTTCATGGTGTAGCCTCTGATAAGGAGGATAATGTGGTGACATCATACCTCCCAACCATACTGAATTACTTGTTTTTACCAGTTTTGAGGTCCAAATAATGGGGTACCCTTTAATTTCCGAATTTCCAGGCCTTTTTATTTTAAATTATTTTTCCGCTTTTTTTGAGCTGATGTCATCACGTGTGTGATGATGCCAGCTCCGTGAAACAGCCTGTCAGCCTGTCAGAATTGAGCTCAGCAGCTCAACATGCATGCATTTCTGGAAGCCACATTATGGAATAGTAGCTGTTAATACGAATGAAAGCTAAAGCTTGAAATGGAAGGAAGGTGCTAATTATTTTATTCTGCTATGCTGCCAATGGTTTATCTGTTATGCTGCTGCCGAGGTGCTGGTTATTTTATTCTGCTATGCTGCAGTCCAGATGGTTTATTATGTGTTATTATGCTGCTGCCGATTGCGACATTTTAGTGCATCAGGATTTTAGGTGTTATGCTGCTGCTGATTCAAGGTGCTTGTTATTTTATGCTGCTGCCGATTGCTTTTAGTGTATCATTTAACTTCTAGAAACTGTGTGAGGTGCTGGTTATTTATTTTGCTGCTGATTATAAAGTGTGTAAGGTGCTGGTTATTTTATGCTGCCGATTAGATTGCTTTTAGTACATCATTTAACTTACAGATTATTTTATGCTGCCGAGAGTCACTTTTACTGCATCATTTAACTTCCAGTGTGAGATGCTGGTTATTTTACGCTGCTGAGAGGTGCTGGTTATTTATTTTGTCTGCTGCTATTTAGAAAGTGTGTGAGATGCTGTTTTTTCTGCTGCTGATTGCTTTTAGTGCATCATTTAACTTCCAGAAACTGTGTGAGGTATTTATTTTGCTGCCGATTAGAAAGTGCTGGCTATTTTATTATGCTGCTGATTAGAAAGTGCTGGGAATTTTATTATGCTGCCGATTAGAAAGTGCTGGGAATTGTATTATGCTGCCGATTAGAAAGTGCTGGGAATTTTATTATGCTGCCGATTAGAAAGTGCTGGGAATTTTATTATGCTGCCTAAGTACTGGTTATGTTATTATGCTGTGTGTGTGTGGTGCTGGTTATTTTATTATGCTGCCAAAGTGCTGGTTACTGATTATTTTATTATGGTGTGCATGTTATTGGTTATTTTATTATGGTGTATGTGTGTGTGTGCTACTGGTTATTTTATTATGGGGTGTGTGTGTGTGTGTGTGTGTGTGTGTGTGTGTTACTGTTTTTTTATTATGGTGCATGTGTTACTGGTTATTTTATTTTATTTTTTGTGTGTGTGGGTGTGTATGTGTAAGTAGAATTTTATGATGGAAATATTCTCAGCTGGGCAGTTTTGTCATTATTGGTTTGTGCATTTTGTTTCATTACTTACTGGAAAAATGTTCAAACAATAAATTTAAAATGCAATCTAAGTCTAACAAGTGTTCTGTATTTTACAAGGAATATAATTTACTAAAGTCAGGAAGGTGTATCAAAGAACACATGTATGTTTCTTGTTTCATGTTCAAGGGGCCTATTATTTGAAAACAGCCCAAAGGTAATCTTTATCCACCACTGGCCAGATGCATTTTCTTTGGATGTGGTGTGGGTTTTGTTTCAATGAATGTGAATTTCAAGGGCAGAGAAGTTTTATTGCTAAGTCTATTTTCATTGTGAGACAGTATTGCTTTGTTTAGCAGATGTCTATTAGTGTTTGTGCATTGTGCTATAAAATGTAAAATAAAATCCAAATAATCATTGTAGAAGTAAAGCAGTATGCACATTAGTGTTTATGGTAAATGGGGCGAAATAGCCAGGTAATGGGACATTGGAATGGCTGCAGGGGGACTCTGGGGCCATATTTTGGTTGTCTGTTCTTCAGTTTGCTTTTGAAAGTTGGTATCCCACAATTCCATTGGAGTGGGAGGGGTTACGTAATTATGTATGCACATTTTATGTCAATCAGCGTACAGATTTGTACCTATTTTTCATGGGCCTTTGTCCAGATTTTTGATGTTTACAGGTTGAGAGGTATGAGGGACAACAGATGATAAACATGATGATGACAGTGACCCATGTAGAGTGGCAATGAATGTGACTCTTCCCCATGATGGACCAATACTTCACATTGTACTACATGTGGGAATGTAGCTGATGTGCATGGTCATGTGTCTGAGGATGCCCACTTACTATAACAGGCACATGATCGTTCTCATCAACATCATGACTGTGACCTGCATGCACTTGTCCAAGCCACCGATCATGTAGCACACTCATTACATGTGGTACATGGAGGTCAGGAGTGCAGACATGGAGAGGTCATGGCAGCATTGCTGCACAGCATGACAGTGTGGTATCTGTTGCACGCTCTGCTGAAAGCCTTGTTATGGCAGTGCTGTAGGAAGAACCACGTGTTACTTGCTCTAAATGTTCTAATCATATTACATCCAGTGGGGATAGGCAGACCCCCTCTTATTAGACCTACAGATGGCCCTCAGAAATCAATGTCAGTGCTGCAATGTGTATGCACAGCTACTGTTTGTTACTAAACTGTGAGCCCAGTAGTAAAGTCCACACTGTCACATAACAGTATTGTTCCTACTCGCACTGTGTCACAAAATGCTAGTGTCACCATATCCAGCTCCTCAGTACAGCACCATGGGCCAAGTGTTCCTGGACAAGGCAGGGGCAGCCAGGACTGAGGTGTGAGCCATAAGTATGGGCTCCCTAGATTTCATTAGAGTAACACTGACAGCTGATCTAATGTGCATCCTGTTGTGCCATTTTTGCCCTGTGGTGATAATAATCCCTATGCTGACTGCTGTCTAATTAATCTGTGGGTTGATTTTCAAATGTCTGATAACACGTGTTTTTTCTGATCAGTACCTGACCTAGGTGACTAGCTTCTAGTTGTGACATGTAGTACTTCTTTGTCATTGATATATGTTAGTGCAGATACTGATGATCATAATGTTATATGTGACATCATGTTTTCATGTTTATATCACTTGCTAGTTGAAATATAGCAGATATTTACATGGTTAACAGGATGTCATCTTTGTCATTATCACTCATTGATTGTTACCTTACAGATTTCCTTGCTGTCTGTCATTTCTGCATGTACAAGTATGCCTCTGTATGCATACCTGTGTCATTTATGGCATTTTAATATGGTACTTCACATGCTTCACCTTCAGCACTCACTGAATGTCTGGGTACCTGTTTCCATTTTCAATCCCCATGCTGACATGTACTTTCCATGTGTGTTTTCCCATATTTCACTAATTACACACACATATATTTACCTACATATCCCCAGCATTGATGCATGTTCCATATCTGTTGTGTTGTCAATGTCATTGATGATATGCATGTTTAAATGCATTCTCACCTCTAACTGAGTCATATTGTGGCAATAACGTGTGCAGCAAAGCATTGTCTACTGTGTAACATTCCATCTCAAGTATGGGATGTAAGGCTTATTTGTGTTTCTTTTCTTTTCTTTTCAGCTGGCCCTTGGGATATTTGTAATTATTTATGTTGTTGTATGCTGTTTACTGTGTTGTAATACACTGTTACACATCACACGTGCTCAGTGTGATGCATCAATGTTAGTGTATGGCCTCTGATTTTGGTTATGTTTATACTGATACTTCCCCATACACTGCATGGGACTATATTTATTGTGATACTGGCTATTTTATGGCTACTTTCCCATGCTAGTTATCTGTATGATGCTATCCTGTCTGTCCAATGACACTTTCTGTTGTACATACCTCCTGCACCCCACATATTTGCCTGTGTGGCCCTCTTTGGTGATGTATCTGGCAGAGAGACTTCCTCTGTATACATCCAAATGTGTTCTTTGCTGAGTGTTATGTATATGTTCTTACTGGTATACCTTATGCTTCTGTTATGTATGATGTTCAGTGTGGACAACTAATGGTTTATTTCCATTAGCTGTGATCTGTGCTGCTGTTGTGGGGCAACACATGAACATCACTGTTTAGTCTTTGTACATTTGTACAAGTGGCTTGTCATGCCTCAAAGGTGTGTGTCAGGCACTGCCATGTTGCCTGAGCTAGGACATATGGCCACATCCTCTATTGATCACACTTATTTTGTCTCACCCCTGTGTCCTCCTGATCAAACTGTGACAGATCTGATATGTCATCATCAGATATCTGGGGGTCTTGGGGCTCACCCACACCTACAGCTGGCAAGCCCCCATGTTTTGATCTTATCATGTTAAGTAGCATGGCACACATGATAACCATGTGTGTTGCTTTTTCTGATGTATGTTGTAGTGCACCCCCTGATGTCTTCATACATCTGAATCTTGCTTTCAACACACCAGAAACACTCTTAATGGTGTTTCATGTGATGGTGTGTGCTCTGTTCTATGCATCCTTGTCAGGGGTTGATGGGCCTCTGTACAATATAATTAGCCAAGGCTCCAGTGAATAATCACAGTCACCTGTCTGTAGGAAGGAGATAACACATATTTAGTCCTCAAGCTCAATGCTGACAGGTCTAGATTTTGCTTATGACATAGCTGTGGTCCTTGTCTTACCAAATAGTAGTCCCTCTGGAATTTCACCATGCTGGAAAGCAGCCCTCAGACTGCTTTCCCTCTATATTGCAGCATCATGCACACTACTGGGTTGTGCTGCTATGATATTACTAATGAGGCCGTTTGCTGAACACACCACCGAACAACTGAGTGATGGACACTCCTTTCTATTAATATACTGTTTGGCATCAGGTACAGTTGGGGTTTTAATTGGGATGTGGCTATATTCTATTGCACTGAGGATACAGGGCAAGTAGGCTATGGCATAGAACTGTTACATGGCAGTTATGTACTCCATGTGTGTTGTTGGGAAAGGATTAAATTTATTCACATTGGTGCACATTGCTGCCAGGAAATGTGAGAGTATGCAACTGGTGGCTATTTGGGACACTCCTCAAGCATCTCCCATATGCTCCTTAAATATCCCAGGGGTCAGTACGTCTAGACTCAGCCATACTTTTGTTTCTGTTGCTACTGCACTACCCCCACAGAATGTGAGCATATTTGTGGGGTGCACATGTCCTGCACACATCCTGCACCAGCTCTCTGTCTAATCTGAATCTTTCTGCTATTTTCTGGTCAGAGAGCTGGATTAATTGTTGCCTAGTTCAGTGCCTAGCTGGCTGCCTTCTGGGACACATTCACAGATCATCCACTAGTCTGGCTTGCAGTACCCCCAGCCTGCTTTAGTGCATTAAATACCAGGATTCCCTAAGAATATGTGGAATATGGTGGTGTTATGATAAAGCACATATTGCCTTTGCCAAATGCTTTCAAAAAGTTGTCAGTGAAGTACTTTGTTGCATTTAAGTTGCATTGGGCGTGCCCATTGTTTTTTGGAATTTGGCAGGTGTGCACAGAGTCCATAATTATCCTACTATAAAAAGATAATTATTAGGTCTTGTTTTAGCATGCATTATAGAATTGTGTCCACTGCTGACGCATTGACTCCTTTCCTTGGCATGCCGTGCTGTCTGCAACTTTCTTTTTGAATCTGTTCCTATACGTATATTGTCTGACTTGGGAGAATTACATTTCTAGCATTTTGCATCTATATTCATTTTTTCTTAAACATCCTTAAAAGGAGTAAAAACCTTTGCAATAGTCTCTTCTGTTGATTCCAAATCTATGTGTGTGTGTGTTATGAATAACATCTATTGCATACATTCCCCAATCTGTAATTGTCACACCAATATTTTTATCAGTTTTTCATTTACCAAATAATTCATAGCTAACATCAATCACTTTTCCCTTCAAAGAGTAAGAAAAAAATTGTTGCCTCTCTGTTTTCCACCATTCTTCCATTTCTTCCAAGGTGCAACTTTCAGTGTATTCTTACTCTGTTTCTCACTTCATATTTCCTTTTCTCCACTAAACATCTCTCCAAGCCAATAACCATGATTTCTGAATTACCCTACTGAATCAATATATTGCAGCATGTAAATAACCAGTGATTCCCATTTAGTTTTGAAAGTGGAAAGGGTAAATTGATGACACTCATGCAGGTATTGTTTTATTTAATTTTATAAAGCACTTGATATCGTTAACTGTGAGTTCGAGTCTGAAGTTCTTTGAAATAGACACTTTGCTACCAGGTTTGTTAATAATGATGTGAGAGGATAAACATTAATACAGGCATCAGACAAGACTGCCCATTGTCATGTGCATTATTTATACTAATTGCTGAAGATATCGCTTTAGAAGTCAGGAAAGTACTAGGGAGCATTTCATGAAGGGAAAGGTAGATCATGGCATAGATTATTTGCTAATGACTGTATACATAACAGGAAAGATAGATGAAGTCTTATCAAGAGTGTGAAAGATATTTCAGCATTTTAAAAAATGGTCAGCATTAAAGTGAAATAAAGAAAAAACAAAGACTGGTCTGTGCTTATGTCACAGAGGGATAAATCCCCTTCTGTGGCCATGCAACTCTATTTCAAATAGCAGCTCAGCCACACAATGGCGGTAGAATGTGATGAGTGTGCCCATCATGGGGGAAGGAAAGAGGCGCACATGCTAGGGGTACACTTGCACAGTTTGATTTTTCTGGTGGAGAATGGGAAAACAACCATGTGGTGCTGCCTGGGGAGCAGCATACTGCTGATGTCAGCCCCTTGCAGACGTGAAGGTTGGGTCACCTCTGATGCCCATTCCATGCCCCATTCAAATGGGTGCAGGTGTGAGGAGTAACAGTTAAAAAACAGACCCCAAGCTGTAGTATGGCACTGCTTTGGGATACCTTTTTCTACTTACCAGGTCTGAACATTGTTTGAGCAAGGTCAGGGAGGTGGGAGGATTCAGCAGACCTGGCCAATGAGAGAAGATACTGGAAGCAGCTGCGAGGGTGACAAAAGTAGCTAAAAAAAAGGGAAATAAAAGATAATTACTATGATAGGGAAAAGAAGTAGCTTGGGTAACTAAGAAAAAATACAAGGAAATTAAAGTCACCCACTTTAATTATGTTTAAAAATAGGACATTATCTTAAAGATGTTATCTTAAAGATAAAACTGTCAAACATTCTGAAAACTGAAGAGAAAAGTCTTTGTTTTAAATTGCAGCAAACTGCTTGCTAGTTTCTAAATTTATAAGAGCAATATTTAAAATCTGTCCCTCCTTTTGGGCCTTTGACCCCCCCCCCCCCATTATTTTTGGCTTTATGCAGATTGTTTGTGCTAAGAGGTTCAAAGGTATGTATAAAACAGATAAAGGGGTATTATTTAGCTTTTAAAAATACCCTAATCATAAAACAAGTCTAGATTAAATAAAATAGATGCACTACTTACTTTTTTCATCAAATACACCAGATCTAACTATAAGCCCATCTTGTTTCAAACACTGAAGGTAGTAAAAAGTATCCTTTAATTACAACATGAAACTAAATGGGGAAACCTGTGGATGTAGTATGTGATCACCCAACCACAGGATGTAGTGAATGTACCCCTCCCCCCAAAAAATATGCAGACTTTACAGGGAGTGAAGAAGTATGCTACACTGTTAATGGAATATATTACATGCATAACAACAGACATGCCACAAGTATTAAGTCAGATTTTCATGGGACCAGGCAACATATCTGGAATTATGGGAATCTGACTAGTCTCCTATCAATTTAAGCCACATCAGCCTGATCTGAATCTTCTTAAGGTATCCATCACTATTCAACATAAAGGTATAACACAAATTAAAAGGACTAAATATCAGACAAAAAAGCTTTCAAACAAGCCACCTGAAAGAACATTAAAAGCTACAACAGCTCCTTATTAGAACATACATAGGGTTTTATGCAAAATCATGGATTGATATAATAGGTTATTCAAAGTGACTCACGGGAACATTTCTGTTAGAAATGGAATGATTCCTCTCAACTGTTCAGATTTTCTCAGAATGCCCATAGTTTGCCTCAGATTTTTTTGTCTGATCCTCATAAAATCTGTGATTTTTCTGGCCAATGAAATCATTGGAGATTGATTTCATTAAATAATGACAGACATTTGAGTTTTGGATTCCATGTCCTTCAGGAAATGCATGCTAATAAAAAATCTGTCACTCCAACAATTTTTTTTAAGTTTATAAGATTAAAACCTGTTTCTGATTTTGAGCCCTTGCTACTGAGGTATATAGCAAGGGTTCATTAACTCATTCAAGCCTATAGCACGTTTGTATACTTCCTGGTCACACCAACAGCACCTTATGGCGCCCAGACCTTTATCCTTCGTCTGTCCTCTTTAGCTAAGTGACTTACCATCTAATAATAGGCAGTAGTAGAAAGTACAGGGAGGTATTTACAAAATGACACTAAGATTGTTAATCTAGGATGTCCTGTAGCAGAGAAATAAATCTTTGTTTGGCATTTATTATTAATATTTTCATATTTATGTTCATATTTTCATAAATGACAGCCCTACATGTTACTAAGGGGTATGGTGTGAAATGTCATGGTGGGAGATTGGACAAATTATTGTCAATGTCCATTTATATCACATTATACCTGAGATATTGCTATTGTTTGTTAATAATTATGAAAATGACAGTATTTCCATATATACTCAAAACTTCAAAAAAAAAATGACTTACAAACTGTTGCATGACATCAGGTGAAACCTTAGATGTTGATGAAAACTGTCTTTGATATTTGCACTATAAATTGCACATCTTGAGAGATATTCAGTGTTATTTATATAGCGAAATATATAATTAGTCGTATGTTTTTATATTTCTGTAAATATCTCAGTAAACATTAACTCACAGAGGAATTTGTTTTTGTCACGAGAAAGCTTATGTCTCGTTAGTAAAAATGTTGTAGCAATATATCTCTAGGTTGTACAGTTTTCAAGATATGAAGTTTATGAAAGTTTGGCAAAAATATCATTTTGGGATTTGCATGCATTATAATATAGTGCAGTATTTATGGAAAGACTGACTATTATCACTGTACAGAACACTTCTTACTGATAACATTGCCATTTGTGCAATTTTAATATCTTTACTGCTCACAAAATATTTTCATTTATTTATATTATTTTTTTTAAGTTTTGCTATAGAATGAAAGATGTGTGTCGGCTGCTAGGAGTGTGACATTCTGCACCATGTAGGTGTTAATGAGTCAAGGGGAGATCTTGACTTCTGAATTTTCTGGCATCATTTGAAGAGGTTTCAATGATGGTTGACACTGTATATACTACTTGTCTTGAACTTACTAAGACATTCAACACAACTAACTTGTTAATCATCCAGAAGCTAATAACATCAAGTGTTAATGCTGAATAACTGGGAAATCACACAGCAAAATACTTCTGCACAGAGATATGGAAGATACTTAATGCATGGAACAGTGAAATAGTGCCACCTGCTGATGTCTCCTGGACTAGCATGCTATAGTAACACCAAAACCTTGAATCTAACAAGCAATGACAACCTTAAAAATAGGTAAAAGTATTAGTTAGAAAACTACTGCTAACAAATTAGCAGGACAGTTAGATACAACATCTACCTTTCAGCTATTGGCAATCTACATCTCAGTAGTGAAAGAACATAATTCATCCATCAGTTTTCAAACTGAGAGTAAAAGCAGGGAGCAGCTACTTCACATTAGCATTTATAGGTTCACATGTTCATAGATGTGTACTAGGCTAATGACCACAAGGGCCTTTTTACGCCTAGCCATGCATCCCAAATCTCTGACAAGTTCTGATACCCTTGATAAGTGGAAGCAAGGCCTTGGAAGGTGAAACATTTACAAGCAGGGCCCTGGGAGATGAACCATTTATAGGCTGCCTGTGTACATGAGAGACATAGGTGCCAAACCAGGGATGAATTTACTGTTCCGCATGCAATTGACCAAACTTGAACTGGGTTAGGGAGGAACTCTGATTCGCATGGATTTGGAGCCAAGGGGTAGTTTCTGGGATACATACTTGTCTCTCCAGCAGGTCCTATTTATATCACAGGCAAGGTTTTAAGTCTTTAGAACAGGTAATTCTAGTGCTGTTTGTTTTGCAGATATATGGGAGGTCCATCAGATTGAGGTCTGACAATGCCATGTATGCTATGCATAGCTCTCCCCTCAACAGCCTGTAGGAGGCAGAATACAGGGATAGGGCCCTGAGGTGGTCTGCATAGGATGGGTCCCCTTTGAAACATCTAAAACCCATAACATCTAATTTCATAATAATGAGACCAGAACATCTAAAACCCTTAACATCGAATTTCATAACATCTAACAGTACAAATCACATGAAAATAACGTCCCCTACACATATAATGACATATAATGACACCAAACTACCAAGCACACTTTTCATTACGTTTCTGCAGGGGGGCTTGATACAGTGGGGTTAGGAAATTAACTTTTTCCCACTATAGTGTGATCTTGGAGTTGGTTTATTTAATTTACGGGGGGTGTGGGGGGCAGAGCTCCCCCACATGGGGGGGGGGTGCAGGGGGCTTGCCTCCCTGCAGAAATGTAGTAAAACGTGTGTTTGGTAGTTTGGTGTCGTTATATGTGGAGGGGATGTTATTTTCTTGTGATTTGCAGTGTTAGATATTAAATTTGATGTTATGGGTTTTAGATGTTTTGGGTTTTAGATGTTCTGGTCTCAATGTTATGAAATTAAATGTTATGGGTTTTAGATGCTTCAAAGTAGACCCACATAGGACATATTACTTACGCCCTGTAATCCTTTAGTGAGGAACCTCTGTGGTTGTTAAAATTGTTGGATATACTTGGTTAGGTACATACTGAAGGCGGCATTGTACTCAATGATATTTATTTTATTTTTATTTTACATTTGTTTACCGGGCTAGTCTAGCTGGATATATTTCCATTTTCAGTAGAGGCCCGGGGAGAAAATCTCCACATAAAACATAACAAACAGACATGATAATAATACACACATAGAATACTCAGAAAAGAAAAAAAAATAAAAATTAATAATAAAAATGGTAATAAGTTCAATAAAAATTAAGGCACATAATCAATAGTAGGCATGGCTAGGATTAAATCAGATTCACAGCATCTTACTTGATACTAATAGGCTATATCTTAAGGCTTCTACTATAAAGGAAAATGTACAAGTAGGAGGAGAAGTAAAAGGAGTAGTGTTAGGTAAAAAGAAGGGAGGTGAAAGTAGTTAAAAAGTAAGAGAAAAAGGGGTAGCAATAGGAGATAAGAGAGGAGAGAGAAGTAGGTAGAGCAAAAGGATTAGAAGGAGGAAGAAAATGGATAGTAAGTATAAGCACTAAGTAGGGTTAGAGGTCAGGTAGGGGGGGGGAGAGAAATCAGTCTGGTGTATTACATGAGCAAAGCCAGTGATTTTGGAAGTACAGTTTGATTTGTTGTTTGAAGAGGGGTAGAGATGTGATTAGAGTTAAATCCCTAGTTAGCAAATTCCAAGCTCGGCCTACAGTATTACTAAATAGAGAGTCTCCAGCAAGGTTGTGAGCCTTTTTAGGTTTGGTCAAGAATTTACAAGAGGAAGAAGGGAGGTAAGATTATTATAAGGGAGTAAAAGCTGTGATAGTATAGGGGTGTTATCAGGTTGGTACAGTATTTTGTGGGCAATAGTAATTTGTGACATTAGAATATAGTTTTGTAGTTCTAGCCAGCCTAAAAGTTTCAGGTGAAGACAGTGATGGGTTCTGAAAGGGTTACCAGTGGCGAAGCGGGCAATGTTATTATAGCAAGTTGCTAGTTTGTTTAGGTTAGTTTTCTTGAGGTTAGTGAAGATAGGAGAGGCATAGAAGAGAGTAGATAAAAGATGGGAGTGGGCAATAGTAGCTCTAGCTGATGGGGTGAGGAAGGGTTTAATACGGTAAAAGGATCCTATCTTTCTATTTACTGATTTGATAGTGTTGTTGATGTGTTGATCAAAAGAGAGATTGTTATCAATGGTTATTCCTAGCAGTTTAGTTGTAGAGTCTGGAGAGATAACAGTGTTGTTGTTTGACAAGATGGTGAAATTCAATGGGGGGGTACGAATAGTAGGGGTAAAGAGAAGAAGTTTGTTTTTTTTAGCATTAAGGAGAAGATATCGTCTAGTAAACCATGTTTCTACAGTGTTAAAGATATTTTGGGTTTGTGAGATTAGATCAGAGGGGGAGGATGCTGAGCAAATAATAGTGGAGTCGTCTGCATATTGGATACAGGTGGCTCGAGGAAGAATAGCGTGGAGGTCATTGATGTAGAGGGAAAAGAGAAGTGGGCCAAGAATAGAGCCCTGAGGAACTCCGATAGATATGGGCAGTAAGGAGGATATATGGTTGTCCCAGAGAACAGCTTGTTTTCTGTTGTTGAGATAAGAACTAAACCATTTGATGGTAAGAGTGTCAAATGAGAGGGATTTAAGGATGTTAATTAAGGCAGAGTGGTTAACCATGTCAAATGCTTTTGAGAGGTCAATGAATAAAGCAGAAGAGAAAAGATTATTATTGCGATTGTTGTTTATGGTGTCTATAAAAGAAAGGAGAGCAGTAGTGGTACTATGGTGGGGTCTAAAGCCATGTTGACAGTTAGCTATAATACTGTGTAAAGAGAGATACTGTACAAGTTGCTGATGAATACATTTCTCCATAATCTTTGCTAACGGTGAAAGAAGGGCAATTGGTCTAAAGTTGGAGTAGTCAATACAGTTACCGCCTTTATGTAGTGGGATAATATGAGAGACTTTCCAGATATCAGGGATAGTTCCCTCTTGGATGGTCCTATTTATGAGTATGGCTATTGGGTATGCAATTTCTTTGGCTGCTTTTTGCAGAAAAAGGGAAGGGAGTTTGTCAGCAGAGGGGGTACAGGGTTTTAGTTTAACAATAAGTCTATAGATGAAAGAAGTAGAGATAGGTTGTAGAGAGAAGTTAGAAGAAGAGTCTACTAGATTGTTTGGAGGATAGAAGTCATTAGTGTTCAGTTGTTTAGCAAGAGATTGTATAGTTTCAGAGAAGAAAGAGTTAAACACATTTGCAGTTTGGTAAGGGGTGTCAGGATCAGCATTTAGTGGGGAGGGAGTTTTGGCTGTTCCTGGGGATAGGAGTCTATTGATAGAGGACCAGAATTGTTTGGGGTTATTGGAATGTGTCTCTTGAAGTTCACAGTAGAACTTTCTTTTGTCATTGAAAATAGCTTTTTTGGTAAGGTTTCTAAGTTGGCGAAAGTGAAGAAAATCAGAGCTGATTCTGTGGGATCTCCATTTGGCCCAAACTTTATTTTTAGAGAGGATTAGTTTTTTTGTATCACTTGAGAGCCATGGGGCTGTGTTTGATTTCATTCTAATGGTACGCTCAGGAGCATGTTTATTTAAAATGGAAAGAAAGGTAGAATTAAAGAATGAAACTGCTTCATTAAGTGGCAGTGTTTTTAAGGGGTTCCAGTTACATGCTCTGAGTTCATTTTGAAATAAGTCAGCTTTAAAATGTTTGGTGGAGCGTATAGTTCTCATATTGGGGAGGTGTAGAATGTCAGTCTTTTCTCTTGTAATGTAGGTTAAACAATGATCACTGAGATCATCAGGCATAGTTCCTACTTTGTATGTGATATTGACTTTGTTTATGAGTATCCAGTCTAAAATAGTTTGTTTCCTGCTGGATTTGTTAAGCCTTGTAGTAGAGGTAATGGTTTGGGTGAAACCATTTAAGTTAATGTGAGAGGTGGGATTGTCAGCATTAATGGTATTCCAGTCTATATTAAAGTCGCCAAGAATTAAAGTTTCTTGGGGGTAGTTGTTTGAAATCCAACTAAGAAAGTCTTCTACTATGGGTATATTGTTTCCAGGTGGTATATACATGCAGATGATGTAAAGGGTTTTCTTTGCATTTAATTGGAGTTTGGTAATAATAGCTTCTACTTTACTATCCTGGGTAGGACAGGCTGGGAGGGTGGAGATGTTAAGATGATTCTTAAACAGAATAGCTACTCCACCACCCTTACGTTTGGTACGGTCTAGCCTTAATATATTGTAGGTCTGATAAATGCTGAATACAGTGGGGCAATGACTTCATTGGACCTAGATGCTATAAGTTGAATAGCACAGAATGATTTCTTGACTACTGTAGACACGTGATAGTCAAAGGCTAGATTACTGTCTGTGTGTGTGTCCCAAAGTCCCTTAATACTGGGTCAGCACTTAGGGGTTTATAGGTTCATAGGTTGGTACTGGGCTATCTGCCTGAAGGCATATATTAGTCCAGCCACATTGTGCGGTATTCACTGCCCCTTTAGTAGTTCCCTAGACCCTTGTGCTAGCAGCTAGTACCCTTGGCCCCTATCTAGTAGTGCTGTTGGTGTGATCCCCGGTGTGAACTTTCTGTTACCCATCCACTCATCAAGGTTCCTCTTGAAGAGTGATAGTGAGGGGCTCTGTCTTATGTAGATCAGAACCCTGTTCCATAGTAAGGGAAGTCTCTGCGAAGGGAATCTATCCCTCCAGCATGTTCTATTCATTGTTGTGTTGAGGTTTATATCCCTAGAGCATGTAGCTCGAGTAGATTTGGTTTTGCTAAGATGGAGCATGTTCAACAATTCTGGGTTGGACATGGCTCTGTACATTAGACAGAGATCACCTCTGAGAAAGCGGTATGCAACAGAGAACAGTCTTAGCTTTTTCAATCGTGCTGCATAGGGCAACTGTTTGAGGCCAGTAATCCTCTTGGTTAGGTACCTCTGTGGTCTCTCCAGCTGCTGGAGATGTCTAGCCAGGTACATTCCAATTGGCGCATTGTACTCAATAATGGATCTGATGAGGGAAGAGTAGAGGGGCACCATTACATCCTCAGATCTTGATGCAAACCCTTTCCTGATCAGATGGGTCACATAGAAGGATTTTCTAACCACTTTGGCAACATGGTTATCAAAGGAAAGCTGTCTATCTACTTGGGTCCCTAGATCCATTATTTCTTCTTCAGATTTCAGGGGATTACCTCCTATGTTGTAGTTTGTTTTCAATATGATAGTTACCAGGGGTGGATGACTTCCTGAAGGATACTATTATGTATTTCTTGACATTTAGTTTTAGTCCATGGCTCTGACACCAGTTGTATGTCTGTGTCAGCCCTTCCTGGAGAACATTTGTGTCACTGGAGGACTCAATGACAACTCAGAATTTGCAATCATCTGCAGATTTAGTCAGCCAGAAGCTATTGATATTGTCCTGGACTTCTGAGAAGAAAATGCCAAAAAGGAGTGGTCCAAGGACTGATCCCTGAGGGACTCTGCATTGACTGGCCTCTTTGTAGAGGTGGCTTCCTCAGTTCTAACTCTTCCTGGGCCCTGTCTGTGAGCCAGCTGGCTATCCACCAGGTGACATAACCTCTTGAGTTTGTGAACAATGCCTGAATGGGGTATTGTGCCAAATGTCTTGGCCAGGTCAGGGTAGACAGAACCATTTTGCCCTTATCCATTGCTTTGGTGACCTTCTCAAAGAAGTCCACAAGGCTGAGTAGGCATGACCTGCCCTTGATGAAACTAAATTGGGTTGGGTCTAGTGTCTGAATGTTTTCTAAGTTGTTATTGATCATTTCCATGATAATTCTTTCCATGGCTTTGATTATAAGACTAGTGAGAGTTATGGGCCTGTAGTTTCCCCATCTTTGTGGAGAGGGATGACTGTTGCTGTACTGCATTCATGAGGCACAAAGCCTGTTTGGAGACTACAGTTAAATAGCAATTCCAGAGACCCTAATGGGTCATGTCTAATGTTATTTAGAAGGCATCCTGGGATATTGTCTTGGCCCACTGATGCAGTGTTTTTGGCCTTAGAGTGCATTAAGGACCTGCTCCCTAGTGATAGCAGGGGAGGAGTGATATCTGATGCTATTTCCTACAGGCTGTTGAGAGGAAGAGGGATAAAGTTGGAGCTGAATTTTTTGGCCACTCAGTTTGCCATATCGTCTGGCTCAGTATAAGTGGCACTATTTACAATGAGATATGCACACAACTCTGTATTGTCATTGAGGTTGCAAACATAGCTAAATAATGCCTTGTGGTTGTCCTTGGCCTAGAAAGCCAAATTTACCTTAAATGTCAGCTTTGGTAGACTTTATTTGTCCTCTGAGGTGTTTTGTTAGTTTGCTGAGAGTGTTTTTTATCCTGTTGGGTGCTGCAGCTCCTAATTTTTGCCATTGTTTTCTTCCTTCTTTTATACAGCCTGTTGATGATGTGATTCCACCAGGATGGCTCGATTTTTGAATTAGTGTTGTACTTCTTCCTGGTGGGCACAGCTGCCTCTATGCAGATAGTAACATGCTTGCCAAAGGTTTCCTTGAACAGTTCAGTGTAGGCACCAGTGTTCTCATGGGTTATGGGAGCTTGAAATTTTGTCAGGTTATCACTTAATAGTAGGATGTTAGCCTTAGAGTAGTTCCTGAATGTTCCAGGGTTAGCTGGGGTCCAGGTTTTATTTTTACTTCAAAGGAGACCATTTTGTGGTCTGACCTTACCAGAGAAGACATTTCTCTAGGGGATGACTCCCCCATATTAGTGAGGAGCAGATCCAGTATAGTTGTACCCCTGGTTAGTGTATTGACAATCTGCTCCAGAGAGTTTGTATTTACAAAATCCAGGAATATCTGTACCTGTACATTTGGTGTTGTATATAATTCCCAGTTAATAGTGTAGTAGTTAAAGTTGCCCATGAATATGGCATCGGGTTGGATGGTGAGTGTTTCCTGGAAGTTTAAATACTTGGTATGGGTTTCCTGGGTCATAGAGGAGGACCTATAGCTTTCAAGGAAGTGGTATTGGATTTTGCCTCTGGTGATTTGAACATGGAGAAGCTGAAATGCATTGTCCTGTTTGACCAGCCTTGAGTTATATCTTTTTTTTTATGTGAATTGAAACACCTCCACCTTTAGCCTCTGTTTGTATAGTAGCTGGTCTAAATCTGCGTAAGGCATTATAACCTTGCACTTTCAGTGTACTCTTGGTGGCTTTAAACCATGTCTCAGTGACTACACAGATGTCAGCATTCTCTAGGGTGAAGTGAGCTTCTAGGGAATGGAGTTTTTTATTTAGACTCCTAAAATTGAGCAGTAATGCCTTTAGATTTTCTTGGTTTTGATTTGCTGTTGGAAGTACTTTCAGTTTGGCGTTGCCTAAAAAGGCACTATGGGAGAGGATAATGTTCTAGCGAATATTCGAAAAGCCTAGAGGGGAGAGGTGCAGACCATCCCTAGCAAAGCAGAGTGGTCTGTTGACCATCTCCTTTATATGCTGATAAATATTTCACCCCCTTAGAATGACACCAGAAACTAAGCCAGTTATTAAAGTGATTATTAAATTCATCTTTTGTTCATATTGTAGCATCACCCTTGGAGAAGGTAAAATGCTGCTCAGTGTTAGGCTCATACCAGCCTTGGGCATATATTTCTGAAAGCTCCATGATGTCTCTCTTCATGTAGTTTAGGCAGGTACATCTCAGGTCATTCATACCCACATGGATTATGACTGAGTCATACTGGTACTTTTGGTCCAGTGACCTGAGTGCATGCATAATGTGGTGGATCCTCGCCCCTGATAAACAACTGACCATGACTTTTTCCTTAGTCAGCCTGGTGAGAGAGACATCAGTGTGTCTCACAATGGAGTTTTCAATGGCCACAATGTTGGATTGTGAGGTGGCTTGCCTTATGGGCTTAGAAGTACAGCTCCATGAGGTGTGGCTATATGTGTTGATGTGGATGTTGTTTTGAAAAAGTGTATTCAGGGCTTCTGAGGTTGTTTCTTATGTGTACTTTGTCTATGATTTGTTTGAGGTTTAGGAAGGTTACATTTAAGTGCCTCAGCATGTATGGGTCTATTTGTCTGCTTTGAATTGTAAGTGATGGGTGCAGCATGTGTACTACTGACAACCTTATTGACATTACGAATGCTTTTATATGAGAGCTTTGCCTCCATTGAAATTGTATAACTACATCTCTCACATACTATATCAGTCTGTTTGAAAATTAACTGGTTGTCAGTAAACATGAGGTAATTTCTGCAGTGCCTCAGATGACCATATCCACCAAGCTGGTAATCACAGGATCATAGGAGGTTGCTAGGCTAAAGACCCTAGGGCTCTTACAAGCCTAGCCAAGTTTTACCCTTATTTCCATGATCAGCATCAATCACCCCTGTCCAAAAGGGACATAGGTGGAACCCCTGGGGAGAATTTACGGTTGCTTATACAACTGTCTAGATTGCATTTCAGGAGGGCCAATGAGGTGCTCTGCTTGACATGAAGCAGGAGTCTGTTCCAAAGGTGTGGTAACCTCTGGAAGACAAATCTGTCCCTCCAGCAGGTTCTATTAATGTCACATACCAGGTTAAGGCCACTAAAGTGAGTAAACCATGTACAATTTGATTTACGGATATGCAGCATTTCCAATAAAGCAGGGTCAAAGATTGCCTAATATGCAAGGCAGAGATCACTTCTGAGCAGTCTTGTATGAAACAGAATAAAGTGACAGTGATTTCAGATGGTGATTTTAACTACCCTGCCATTAACTGGGAAAACTACTCACGTACCAACACCTTTGCCCGACGGTTCTTGGAATCCATAAATTCCAACACCCTGGATCAACTAATCCATAGTCCCACCAGGGGCTCCAATATCCTAGACCTGGTCATTATCAACATGGGAAATCGATGCTCCATACCTATGGTCACCCCCTTGTTAGTCAGGTTTGACCATAAGCTAATCACCCTTAACATCCACATCCCACCCCCACCACACAGTAAAGAAACCTCCATAAAAAACTTCTCCAAAGCCAACTTCATGCCACTCAAGTCAGAAGTGACAAACTTCATGACACCCATGCAGACAAGAACTGAAAGTTCAACTGCTGAATCCTACACTAAGGCACTGTACGAGCACATCCACTCATATATGAATCGTGCCATCCCAAATAGAACCAAGATGCTCTCATCCAATAAAAGGAAGCCAATCTGGTGGTCCCCTGCCATAAACAAACTTTACAATAAAAGGAAGAAACTGTTGCAGAAAAGAGGAAAATCCCAGGATGCAAAAAACTCCCTTACCAGCCTCTGTAAGAAGCTGAGATCCCTCATAAAATCCTCCAAAGCTAGTTACAAAAATAAAATTGCCAAAGATTCCAAAGACAACCACAAGGCATTCTATAACTATGTCAAGAATCTAAATGGCAAAGCTCAGATCTGCTCTGAGCTAAAACAAAATGGCATTAAATATACTGATCCCAAGGATATTGCCAATATCCTGGCAGATCGATTCAGTGCCAACCTCACCCCCCTCTCACCCCCTAAATGGCCCATCTCAATACTGGAAGATTACCAAATTCCGGTAATAACGGCCACACAGGTAAAAAACGCTTTCTCCAAAGCTAAGAATACAGCATCCATGGGAACAGATGACATCCAGGGCTATGTACTACATGAACAACAATACGAACTGGCACCTCACCTAAGTGTCATGTTTAATCATAGCCTCACCTCAGGTTTCGTGCCTACTGAGTGGCGCAGAGCTACAGTTATCCCGCTCCGCAAGGGGGGATCCACCTTGGATCCCAGAAACTACCATCCCATCAGTCTGACAAGCCTTATCTGCAAGGCCATGGAGCGTATTATCATGGAACATACAAACAAAGACATTGGCAACCTTCAAACACTGGACCCCACCCAGTTTGGGTTCGTGAAGGGCCGATCTTGTCTCCTGAACCTGATTGACTTCTTCAAATCAGTCTCCAGAGCCATGGACAAGGGTAAGGTGGTCCACACAGCCTATTTAGACCTTGCCAAGGCCTTTGACACCACCCCCCACTCTGGAATCATAGATAAACTTACTAAGCTGGGCATTAATCCCTACGTCGCCCAAGGGGTTGCTAACTGGCTTACTGATAGAACCCACACTGTAAAAGTAACCGACTCCAAATCCAACTCCAGACAAGTGGAGCACCTCAGGGTTCAGTCCTGGGACCGCTCTTGTTTGGCATCTACTTTTCTGAAGTACAGGTCAACACTAAGGGACTCTGGCTAACAAAGTTTGCAGATGACTGCAAACTGGGAGCCATTACTGAATCCCCAAATGATGTGGATACTCTACAAAAGGGCCTTACAGAAAAAGATGCTTGGTGCCAGAGCCATGGGCTCAAGCTCAATGCCAAGAAATGTATAGATATCCCCTTTGGGAAAAAACATGTATCCATGAATTACCGTATAGGTGGCAGTACACTAAACACCGAAAGTGTGATAAGAGACTTAGGGACACAGGTGGGAAGTGGTCTCACCTTCGATAACGACATCACCACAACAGTCAGGAAATCCTTCTATGTGACACACCTCATCACTAAGGGCTTTTCATCCAGAAAAAAGGAGGTCATTGTCCCACTGTACTCATCCCTCATTAGACCCATTATAGAATACAACGCCCCATTTGGTATGTACCTCTCAAGACATCTGCAACAACTGGAAAGGCTGCAGAAATACCTCACTAAAAGAATCACAGGCCTAAAGCAGATGCCCTATGCTGACCGCCTTAAAAAACTCCAGCTATACTCTGTCGCATATCGTCTACTCAGAGGCGATCTCTGCTTAACATACAAGGCCATGTCAAACCCAGAGCTGTTGGACATGCTACACTTAAAGAAATCCCAATCCCTCAGAGCCACATGCTCCAGGGATCTAAACCTTGTCATCACAATAAACAACACATGCTGGAGGGATAGGTTCCTGACCCAGAGACTCCCCAGACTCTGGAACAGATTGCCCATACATGTCAAGCAGAGTACCTCTTTGGCCCTCTTCAAAAGGAAGCTTGACGATTTGATGGGAGAAAGGAAATTCACCCCAGGGATCATGTCAGTCGCCCTGCTAGATAGGGGTCCAGGGAAGTAAATAGTGTGGGAAGAAATAGCCATGGAATTGTTATGGCTAGGCTTGTATAGGCCCTAGGGCTGATAGCCTAGTACCAACCTATGAACCTCATAGGACAGATGCTGAAGACCTTGAATTTTCCTTGTGAGGAACCTTTGTGGTCTCTCCAGTTGCTGCAGGTGCTTGGAAAGGTACATACCAAAAGGGCCATTGTACTCAATTATTGGCCTGATGAGGGAAGAGTACAGGGAGGTTATAACTTACTTTTTTCGGAAGGTGATGCCCTTAATTATGAGATGAGCAATGAAGAATACCCTTCTTACCACTGTGGAGACATGGTGATCAAAGGTAAGATTGCTGTCAACCTGTGTGCCCAGGTCTCACACCACTGAGTGGGTACTTAGGGAGTTGTTATTGATGTGGTAGTTAGCAGGAACATCTCTGTTACTGAAAAGGATGATAATACATTTTTTACATTGAGTTTAAGGCCATGATTTTGGCACCAATCATTTGTTTGTATAAGACCCTCTTGTAGGATGTTGACATCATTTGGAGATTCTATGACCACTCCCAGTTTGTAGTCATCAGCAAACTTTGTCAGCTGCAGACCTTTAGTTTTAGCTTGTTCAGAGAAATAGATTCCATACAGTAGAGGTCCCAGGACTGATCCCTGTGGAACACCACTGGTTACAGGTCTGCTGTTGGAGGTGGATTCCCCTATTTTGACTATATGGGTTCTATCAGTGAGCCAGTTAGCAACTTATCTAATGATATATGGGTCGATACCTAGCTGGGTGAGTTTGTCAATTATGCCTGAGTGGGGGATAATGTCAAAAGCCTTGGCTAAGTCTAGGTAGGCTGTGTGCACCAATTTCCCCTCATCAAGGGCCTTGGTGACTGCCTCGAAGAAGTCCACCAGGTTTAACAGGCATGATCTCCCTTTGACAAATCCAAATTGAGTAGGGTCAAGTGTCTGAAGGTTACCGATGTCTTTATTGATAAGGTCCATGATGATTCCCTCCACGCCTTGCAGATAAGGCTTGTCAGATTAATAGGTCTATAGTTCCTGGGATCAGTGGAAGCACCACCTTTGTGCAAGGGGATAACAGTGGCCTTTTTCCATTCAGCTGGGCAAAAAGCCAGTGCTTAGACTATGAATGAAAAATGTACCCAATGGCGTTGCTAATTCTTGTTTGAGCCCATGTAGAATGCAGCCTGGGATGTTATCCGGTCCCATGGATGCTGTGCTTTTGACTTAGAGATGGCATTCACGACCTCTTTAGAGATACAGGGTAGAGGACAGGTGGTAAGGTCATCTTGGAGTAAGTGTGGCAGGGAAGGGGGAGTGAAGTTTTCACAGAACCTGTCGGCTAACAGGTTAGCAATGTCCAAAGGGTTGGTATATGTGATTTCATTAACAACCAGTTCAGCACAAATCTGAGCCTTTCCTTTTAGGTTGCGGATGTATCTAAAGAACACATTATGGTTCTTCTTAGTTGAGGAAGATAATACGGATTCATAGCTGGCTTTGAAGGACTTCACAAGGAGTTTTATTTGTTTGTTTAAGCTGAGGAGGGAGTGTTTCCAGTTTGGGGCTCACTCCCTCTTACTCTTAGACAGCAATTTCTTCCTCTTATTGTAAAGCCTGTTAATGGCAGTTGTCCACTACACAGGTTTGCTCTTCCTCAAGGAGCTTGTTTTGGTCCTATCAGGTATGGCCACGTAAATGCAGTTGTTCAGGAGTTTATGTAAAGCATTTGTGTAGAACTCAGCATAGTTGCCAGTTCCATCTGAGGGAGGAGATACAGTGAAGCTATTTATAACATCCTGTAAGAGGTTATAATCTGCTTTGGAGACGTTTTTTAGTTTAGTCTGTTCTCGGGGGGTGGGGGGGTCAGGTGTGATAGTAACTTCGAATAACACTGATTTGTGGTCATATCTCACCAGGGAAGACCTCACAATGGTGGTGCTACAGTGGTCCCCCTTATTGGTAAGTACCAAATCCAGGATTTTGGCACCCCTTCTGGGGGTGTCAACTAGCTGGTCCAGGGATTGGAGTTAATGAAGTTGAGGAACCTTTGGGCAAGTGACTTTGTATATGAGTAATTTCCCCAGTCGATGGATGGGTAGTTAAAGTCACCCAAAACAATGGTGTTCGGATGTATTTTGACAGACTCAAGTAGATTCAAATAGGTAGAATGGGTGTCCTGATTCATGGAGGGGATCCTGAAGCTGGCAATGATTTGAATATATGTCCTACCAACAGTTAATTGCACCTGAAGTATCTCCAGGGAATCACGCTGTCTAACCAATCTGGAGGTGTATTTATCTTTAATGAATACATCGCTTCCTTTAGTTTTCATGCCTTCAGTTTGTGGTCTGAATGTGTGGAAGGAGGTGTAGCCTGATATGGCTGGGGTGCTCTCCACAGCCTTGAACCAGGTCTCCTTGACTGCACAAATGTCTATGTCTTTCAAGGTGAGGACTGATTCCAGTGAATGCAGTTTCATGTTAAGACTACTAGCATTTAGCAGCAAAACCTTGAGGCTGTTCTTGGATGGAGTTCTTATGTCGGGAATTTTGTCCTTGAGACACTTCCTAGAAAAGGCACTTTGGGGATGGAAAGAGCTGAAATCCCAGGGGTGACAGATGAAGACCATCTCTGGCAAAGCATTGAGGTCTGTCAATCATGTCATCCCAGGCTGACAGATAGTGTATCCCCTTGGAATGACACCAGAAACTAAGCCAATTATTCAAGTCAGTCATTTTCTGTTTGTATTGAGGCATCATCCTAGGTTAAGGTAAAATTCTGCTTAAGGCTAGGGACATACACGCTTGAGATACATCGTCTAAGAGCTCCGTCATGTTTGTCTTCATATAGTCCAGAGAGGTACGTCTCAAGCCCTTCACACCAACATGGACTATGACAGAGTCATAACAGAACCTGTTGTTGAGAGACTCGAGTGCATGTGTGATATGGTGGATCCTGGCACCTGACAGCTGACCGTGACCTTCTCCTTATCCAGTCTGGTGAGTGTCTCACGATTGAATCACCTACAACTAATGTGATTGGCTTTGTGTTTTGCCTTAAGGGTTTGATTGGTGAGACACTGGTATGTGAACTATTATGTGTATTGTGTTCTGCAGAGGAAGTATTATGTGTAATGTGCTTGTGTTTGTGTTTGGGGGGTCTCTGGTGTTTAGGTAATGGAGATAATTCTGAAAGTTCATATCCATGGTGACAGACCCATTTTTATTGATTAGATAGTTGGAGTGAGAATATAAAGTAATGTCAAGAGTATCTGGCTTGCATTTCTGTGTGAAAGTGCTTGTCACAACAGACTAGTTGTCCTGTGTGCAACTATGTATTTTTGAAATTTCAATGGTACTTTTACAGGAAAATGTCACTCAAGGTGTCTGAGCCTGTACAGAGCACAGCCAATCACTTGAGGGGACACTAGTAAGTAGACCCTGATGATTTATGGATAAAGTATTTAGACAGATATTCTGAAGTTAGAAGCAAATCAAGCTGTGCTTACTAAAAGGAAAGAAAGAATTAGCTTATCAAGAATAATGAAAAGAGGGGGGTTGCCTGAATGGCTACTTCCTGGCTACAACTAGTGTTGATCTCATCACATCTTCACTCTGCTGGGATATGTTGCCCATTTACATCTTCTTTCAGCAGAAGCAAAACAGTAACACCAATCCCAAGATGAGAAGCACACCACAGCCTGTTTGGTGATCCATAGTCTTGCCTCAGATGATGCAAGGGTCTGTAGGCTTGTTGTGAACATTTCCTGGTAGATAACCTGAATAGCAACCAGACCAATTAGGAAGGTCAAGCACATACACTCACTGTCCAACCAGAAACAGTCAGGAATCAATGCACTTTCCTCCTTCTCTCAATAGGATTAAATATAAGCACAAATTCCAAGCTGGCATTTATGAAGCAGCTGTTAAGCTTTACGGTGATCAGCAGTCTCAAGAAAATAATGTCCCTGTGCCCTTTCTCTCACCCGGAGCAAAACAGAAGCACTAATCCCAAAATGACTACTAACAGGCAGAATGTGGGCTTGCCAGTAATTGGTGGTCTTGGAGTAGATGTTGCAGATTTTAAAGGTAAGATGGAAAATGGATTAATATCTTAAGTACTGCAGTGGGTATTAAGCAGTTAGACATGAACGAAGGACAACTTAAGCTTTAGCTATCTAAATGGAGAGCCACTAATTTTAAAAGAACAAAATAGATTGGGAAGGGTGGGCAATTTGTATTCTGGTTCTCTGGAATACAGCGAGATGGCCAATAAATTTAAATAGTTGAAGAGGAGTGATTTCACAAAATGATAATTGTGTGCTTACTCAAAATAGCCAATGAAAGAGGACAGGGAAGGATATATGTGGCCAAATGGCAACTAGAAAGACAGTTCAGTTTAAAAACACAATAGCACCAGGGTGGCAGGTTGGAGAAAAACTTAATTTCTCAGAGACTTACAAGAGACACAGCTATTGTCTCTTTCCTAGTTTAAATGTGCAATCAAAAGCCGAATACAAGTAAAACAGTGTAAAGAAAATCACAGTATACAAAATAGAAGGCAATAAAGTAATGCAAAATACAACAAACCAAAAACAAACTAACCTTTCCCTCGCAGCAAGTTGTGGCAGTCAGGGTGAGCTTTTCTGTAGAAAAAAAAAATCCTGCAGATTTTAAATAAATTAGCAGTGTTGCTAATACTACACTAATACTATGAAATCATGTAAAAAGCAAAAAATGTAGCTACCTAAAAATTATCCCGCAGTTTGCATTCAATATTACAGCCTTGTAATGCAGTTTGAAGTTCATTGTTAAGTAGTAGCCGGTCAGTCTGCAGACCATTTCAATTCAGCATTTCTCTCTCTTTCTCTAGCCTCAAGGAAAGCAAGACAAGATTCACTGGGAGAGAAACTGAGGCTGTCCATCTGGTTATCTAGAGTTACCGTGAAAGTGGCAAGGGTGCTACTCTGGTTGACATGTAATATAAGTCTGTTCCAGAGGTGAGGGATACACTGGGATATGAATCTGTCATGCCAATGTGTCAGTTATCTGTTGATGAAGGTTTAGTTCCTTTAACCAAGCATATGAAGTACCATTTGTTCTGAAAAGAAATAGGAGATCAAATAGGGTTGTATCTGTCATGGCACAAAAGGCTAGTCATAGATCTCCACAGAGGAGTCTGTAAGACAGTGAGTACAGAAAAAGGGCTACTGGTCTCTCCTGACAACTAAGATTTTTGAGGCCACTGATCTTTTTATTTATTTAACATTTTTTAATCGGGGAAAGTCCAACTTGGAACAAAGCCAATTTTCAGCAGATGCCCAGGGAGAAGCACTCCAGACACATGTCTTTGAATTGTGGGAGGAAACCAGAGCACCCAGAGGAAATCCACACAAGTACAGAGAGGACATGTAGATTCCACACAGAAGGCACCCCAGCCAATCATCAAACCTGGGAACCTGTTGCTGTGAGGTGACAATGCTACCGCTGCACCACTGTGCCATCCATTTTAGTAATTATTCTCTGAGGTTTCTCAAGTTGTGTGATACGCTTAGATAAATACCTGCCAAAAGATGCATTATATTCAATAATGAGTCTGATAAGATATAAGTAAAGGACGATTAAAACTTATTTGGATCTAGCGGAGAAGCATTTGGAAATTAGATGAGAGATAAAAGGCTTTTCAAACTACTGTGCAGTCACAATGGTCAAATGATAAGGAATTATCAACAAAAGAGTACCTAGGTCTCTTACAACAGTGTCTCATTGGAGGGGTGCATGTCCTATACTGTAAGTGAACTTTTTGTTTGCCTAAGTGAACTCTGATACAGTTTTTACATTTAATTTCAGACCATTGTCCTTGCACCAGTTGTTAACATGATGTACACAGTATCGTAGCCGTGTTTCAATACTTTCTTAGAATTAAGACTGATAATTTTCAAATGAACAAAGTAATATAACTTTACACACTTAAATCTAATGCAACCAGGTGAAACATTCACATCCTTGGGGGAAAAATAGACTAGAATAGAATAGAACAGATAAAGGAGGACTGTTCCAAAAATTGTAGCTACAAACAAAATGATATACGGAGTTACCTTGCAGTATTAGGCTTCAGATCAGATATGCAGGGATGTTTTCTGAATTAGCACCAAAACCCTGACCAGTTCAACTTCCAGGACAAACTGCATTTTATAACCCATTCACACCACCACATCTTTACAGTGAAATGATCATACCATAGCACCGTTCAAAAATTAATGTCATCTTTTTGAAAGCAACATTTTGATCAGCTTTTGCAGTCAGAAGAGTAATGTTTCATGGGAATTGCGCAGGTCTGCACTGAGACATTCCTTGGTGTGTGTGTGTGTGTGTGTGTGTGTGTGTGTGTGTGTGTGTGTGTGTGTGTGTGTGTGTGTGTGTGTGTGTTGTCACAAATTCTGTGAATATGCATGATGCTGTAGTTAAAGAAAATGTAAGCAGAGAAGTGAAAATTGTGGTGATGCATTCTAAACTTTAGGCATCTCTTATGAGATGGTTTTGCATAATGGTTAAGATCTTTGCTGCTGCTATCCCCCCCCCCCCATCCAGCACAAGGCGTGAGTGGTGTTTGCATGTTCTCCCCATGTGAGTGTTTCTCCCAAAAACAAGCTGGGTGTTTCCACTTCAAACATTAGAAGTATGCCAGCAGACTGCATTCAAAACTTGAATGAGGTCATGGGCAGTAGGCACAGGTGGTGCCTACCGATGAAAGAGTTGTGTAGACTAACCAGTTTAGTCACTGACTGTGGTGTGCAGTATCGGCTACTTGTAGAACATGAATCACAGTCATTTCACTATGTCAAGGTTAACCACCTGACAGTGTAAAACTGGATCTAGGTGGTTTGGTCACATTAACTAGTGTTGCCAAAAATGGGCATGAGTATGTGCCATTAGTAAGTGGGCTGAGGACCTGACCTACCCCAGGGACCCATGCTAATGGTGGGTGGAGTCTACATGTCCTTATTGGCCAGTGGTTCCCAAAAAGACCAACAGCCCTGGGTCAATAAGCTACTAGCCAGCCACAGTCCAGTTGCCCAGCCTGGGTTACATGTGATAGCTCAGTTGAGAGAAAGCTGGAAGAAAAATCAATCAACCTGCTGAAAATTAACCTAAGGATTGCTACACTGAGCACAGTTTCACTGACAGAATGCAGCCAGGAAGTGGATGACTTGTTGATAAGAAGGAGACTGGACATCCTGTGTATCCAGGAGACAAGGTAGAAGGGCAGTGTAGCAAAGCCACTGGGCTGGGTATCCAGATTCTACTTCTCAAGTGGAAGACAAATTAGAAATGGTGTGGGAATTGTGATGAGGGAGAGGATTCAGAATACAGTGAGGGATGTGATCAGAATTACTAATAAAACTCATAACAGTCAGACTGTTGTGCAAACATAGGGCAGTATTCATAATCTCAGCCTATGCCCCACAACAAGGTTGTGATGGCAAGGAAAAGACTGCATTCGGGCAGCAGTTGAAGGACCTACTAGGTAAAGTAGGGCAACATGAGCTGGTGGAAGAGGATATAAGAACTGCCTAGGTCACATGGGTGTGACAAAAGGAATAAAGAAGTAGCCATTCTAGAGTTCTGTCTGGTAAACTATTTGATGGTGGCCAACAGATGGTTCACCAAGGCAGACAGTCATAGGATCACATACAAGAGTGATCAATATGCAACTCAAGTAGACTTCCTCCTAGTAAGGAAAGGGTGTTGGAGTAGAATCAGAAATTTCAAAGTCATCCCCAGTAAAACAGTAGGCACAGATCATAAACAACCAGGGACCACAATCAGCTGTAAATAGTAGTTAAGGAAGGCTCTAAGATCAGCAAAGACTAGGCTGAAAACCTGGAAGTTGATTGGAATGAAAACAAAATAATTCAAGGAATTACATAGGGCTTAGTGATACAAGGACAAACATTGTTTAGACTCAGACAGAGGGGCTCCCATTGGGACTGGGTGTGTATCAGGGTTTAGCTCTGAGCACACTGCCATCCATACTAGGGATGGACTACATTAGCAAACATGTCAGAGGGTACTGTCCAAGAAAGCTGCTGTATGGAGACAATATGGCATTACAGGCAGACTCTGAAAAGGAACTTTCACAAATGATAGGGGAATGGAATGCAAAACCAAAGGTAGATGGGATGAAACTGACTATAGACAAAACAGTGATCATGGCAGCAAATGGTGAAATCAATAAAAGCTGAAAATGGAGAAAGAAAGGGAATAATAGAACAGATTAACAGTTTTAAGTATTTGGGAGGGTTGTTTGAGGAGAACAGAAGTCTGAATGAGGAGCTCAGAATCCAAGGTACTAGACCTAACTGGCAAAGAGTATCAGGGGAAGTGCATGACAGAAAGATGCCAAAGAAGGTGAAAAGAAAGGTATACAAATAGTAGTGCGACCAGTACTTCTGTATAGTACACAAACATAGGTAGTGAAGGCAAATCAGTTGTGGAACCTTGAGATGATGGGGATGAAGTGCCTGAGATGGATGGCATGATGTACACTGTGGGACAAATGAAGAAATGATGACATCAGAGCAGAAGGCATAATAGCTTCAATTTCTGAGAAAGTTAAAGAGAACAGATTACAGTGGTTCAGGGACATGTGAAGGAAATCAGACAATTTGGTGAAAAAGATTTGAGAAAGACAGGAATAAAGCAAGAGGAAATTAAGACATCCAACCAAGATATGGATGGGCTGCATGAGAGAAGACCTGCAACAGGCGGGCATGACTATTGAAGAAGCTAGGATAGCTGTACTTAAATTAAAGAAGTGGCAACAGGTGGCCCAACACCATGTAAAAGGCATTGGAAGAAGGGGGATGGTGATGATACTGATGATATAAGATGGCAAAAGTAGAATGTGTTGATGTTCTCTGTGACATCATCATCATCCATGCCTTTTATGAGACAAGAAACTAGGAAAGAGCTGGAAGATGTTCATCATACTGATCATTGCTGCAGTAACTTTAGCTACATGGGTTATATCCTGCCAAGCTTCCAAAGCTTCAGACCACCTTCCTCGCACCCAAATTATCAAGCAGCACAAACTGAGCTGACTAAAAGACAAGTTTGGGCACCCAGCTCATCAGAGTTTTACTGACGCAGAAGAGTACGCTCCTCTGAGGCTTTCAAGCATCAATGGTCAGGGTGTGCTTTCCTTTGCTGGGTACATAAGTTACCTTTAGAGGAAAAAAAACTACATTTTCTTAATTTTGTTGACACTTCAGTACTTTTCCCCTCAGGAAACCTATTGTAAAGTTAGGAGTGCTATGTTTAAATGGACTATCTCGAGACTGTAATGTACTTTTAAACAGATAACTCTTTTTTTTTTCTGTCAGTTTAAAAGCATTGCAAAGTAACTGAAAATGTTTTTTCAGTGGATTTTTGTGGGTCTGGCATAATGTTTTAAAGTGATTTTTGCTGTGTTTTTTTTCTGTCAAAAAAGTAACTTTGTGAACTGGTAGTGTTTACAGGTAAATACTAATCATATTCCCTGGGAAAAAGTCATCATTTTTGGCTTCACCATTGAACGGACCACCGGTCCCATGGTCAGTCCTTCTTCCAGACACAAAAGAAAATTGCCACAAGAACAGGCTAGCAATTTGTCTCAGCTGCAGGTATGTGACTCTGCTGTGACCATTAGTTGTACCTCAGACCACTTCTCTGTGGCTGTTGTGGTCCCTTCATTGGGTTGGTCACAGGAGAAGGAACAGGGAAGGTTTTCCTGTTCTATCATAATGCTGTGCCCATCCCTGGGGAAGCAGCAGCTGCCATTATTAACATGGCTGGTCCCATGTTTCCTGTCAAAAAGAAACAGAAAAACAATTATGCATCTACGCCTCCTCAAATTTCTTTTAATAGGAGTAGATAACTGGGTCTGGCTCAAGGTTTAATTCACACTAAGGATCCTTCTTGTAAAGTACTTTCTCATAAAAGAAAGAGGGATTCCTCTTTTCCTAAAGAGATTCATGATTCTGAATCTGACCAGGAATATGCAGGGATGGCTACACATTTTTTCCCTCAGATTTCTGATTCAGACTCAAGAGGAGAGCTCAGATTCTGAGATTTTCTCTGAGACTATTGTTAGAATGTGTTAGTGTTTGTAGTTGGAGAACAGTTAGGTTTCCTTGTCCCTCAGGAAATACTATGAGTTTTTACAAAAGGATTTTACAAAGCAGACACTCATTTCTCCTGTTCTGTCTGCTTTAGAGGATATGTTTGTTACTAGCTACAGTTTTCTGATAGTCTACCCCTAAAAAGGGATATAAGACATATAAAATTCCTCAGTCTTTTAAATTGTTATGAAGTATTCCCAAACCTGACGACAGTTATAGCTTTAGTTGAGCCCACTACTGCTAAGCACTTAATTCCAATGCTACTCTTTCTGATAAGTATGAGAAAACTATTGATAGGTATGGGGGAAAAGTATATACTTCAGCAACTTGGATTTTCAGAATTTTGAATTATCAGGCTCATATGTTAAAGTTTGCTCTGACAAATTGTGAAATTATGATGAATTTTTTATCTACAATTTCTTCTTGTGAGGAAAAATCTGCTTTAAATAATTGATTTTATTCTATTGCACAGGTAACTTACTCATTATTTGCAGTCTTTTTATGACTCTGTTGATACTTCTTCCAAGGCTATAGCCACTAGTACTGTTTTGAGAAGGTCTGCATGGCTGCATTTTCAGAACGTCCAAGATGATGGTAAAATGAGATTTAAATTTGCCTTGCATAGAGATTGTGGTTGGCCTCTCTGCTGCAGAAGTGAACAAAAAGTGAGAAGAAAGGTTCAAGTTGATCCAGGGATCTCTAAGAGTTTCAGCCCTCTGTTTCCAAATTGTCCAAAGAATTTTCTATCTCCTCATGCAATTTTGGCAAAAAAGAAAATAAACGGTCTCAACAAAATTCAGGCAAACGTACATTTAAGGAATGGCAAAGGGTTCCAAAAAGAAGTTCTCAAACCTCCCAAAACTAATTCAACCTCCCAACATGTATGAATAACTATTCAAGAGACCTTGCAACCCCCTACCACCTTGGCCCCTTTTTTTCTTCCAGAAAGTCTGACTCCATTTTTCTCTTTGGCAAAAGATTGTTTCAGACATATGTGTTCTGAAAATCATCCTTCACGGTTACAGATGCAAACCTGATTGTAATAGTGCAGAAATTCAAAATGATGTCATTTCACAGCCTGTTTCCTCTTCTTCCTCTTTCAAGTTTTCTGGTAATGCTAGACTTAAAAGATGCTTATCATCACATCCCTGTTCATCCAGGCTTGAGATGTGTCTTAAGGTTTGTGTGTCTAGATCACATTATCAGTTTTCTGCCTTACCCTTTGGTCTTGCCACTGTGCCAAGAGTGTTCATAAAGTGTTTATCTCCAGTTATAGCTCATTGCAGGCTACAGGATATCCACATTCTTACATATTTAGATGGCCTGCTTATCTTTGCAGAGTCTTTTTCAAAGTGTCAAGAATCTCTGTCTCTCTCTCTCTCTCTGTGTCTGTCTCTCTCTCTCTCTCAGGTGAGACATCTCTTACACAAGTTGGGATTCCGAGAGAACATTTGAAAGTCTTTCTTGACTCCTTGACACAGGATCTCATTCCTGGTATGTCCACTAGACACCTCAGTGCAAAGAGTTTTTCTTCCAGTGGAAAAAATAGATCTTTATTCATATCTATTTCAAAGGTTTTCACACAGACTTCTGTCTCTGGGAGGGAATACCTCAGGATTCTGGTCCTCATGGAATCAAAGATTCTCATGATATCTCTGGTAAGACTCCACCTGAGAAAGAGACAGTGGTATCTGAAATCTCTTTGGTCCTAGCATCAGTACCCTGTATCCTTACAAATCCTGGTGTTAGGGTTTGTAAGAAGAGAAATATTTTCGTGGAAACAACAGATATCCTTAAATCCAGATCTCTCCTTCTCCCTCCCTCCTCCAAAGCAGTCAGTCACCACAGAAGCTTCAGACTTTACTTGGGGAGCGGTTTCAGGAGGGACAAAGGTTCAGGGGGTGTGGGCCACCAAGGACAGATGCAAGCACATAGATATCAAGGATATGCTTGCCTTGAACAAGGCACTCAACTCTCTGAACCTCCTTTGGTCCCCAGGACCTCTTCAACTGGTTACAGTCAATGCCACAGTTATGTGGAACATAAACAAGCAAGGGGGAACTATGTCATACTCCCTTTACCGACTAGTTATGTTAGCTTAGGCTTTACCTTCTCAGCACAATCTCACTCTACGGGCATTCTACATTCCATCAGAGCAAAATTATTGGCAGATAAGCTGAGCAGGATCAGGGCAGATCTTCACAAATGGAAACTAGATCAGGGGGTCTTCCAAGATTTTATCCATCTGTGGAGAGTTCATCTGGTAGACCTCTTTGCCTCTTGTCTGAACAATCAACTGGTAAGATTCTGTTCCAGAACTCCATGCAGAAAGGCCTGGAAAACAGATGCATTTTATTTTTCTTGAACAGGAATGTTCCTGTATACTTTTCCACCCTGTCCACTAATATCCAGGGTACTTCAGAAGGAATCCCCCAAGATCATTTGTGGTGATTCCCTTCTGGTCTAGGCAAACACGGTTCTCCCTACATTTGGAAATGCCAAGGGGCAATTATCACAAGCTTAATCATAGACTAGATTTACTCACACAAGAACAGGGGCATTTGATAAACCCTGATATCATCTTCAACTGGCTGCCTGGATGAATAGGGTCTTAAATCCTTTTAGGCAGCTGTTTACTGAGGATGTGCAGCAGGTACTAATGGAGGCAAGAAAGCCTGCTACTAGAAATTCATGCATTAGCAAATGGAAAAGGTTTTCTGGTTGGTGCCAGCAACATAACCAGGGTCCATTCAGAGCTAGCTTTTCTGTGGTTTTTACATCATTTGTGTGAATTACTACCCTATTATCTTTCTTATTTTTTTCTGTCAAGTTTCATTTATTGGCCATGTCAGCTTGTCTGCCCATTGATCCTCCCCTTTCAATGCAGTCTCATGTCAAAATGTTCTTGAAAGGGTTGGAGAAGTTAGAACTTGCTCCATTTGAACCACCTAATCTGGATGACTTGAGGTTCTTAACATGGAAAACAGTTTTACTTTGCTCTGACCTCTCCAAGAAGGGTATCTGAGTTGCAAGCTCTTATAGCGAGTCAACCCTGCCTCATTTTCCATAGGGACAGGGTTTCTTTGAGAATTAATCCTTCTTTTATGCCTAACATGATCTCTGAGTCTATTATAAGCCAAATTATTCATCTCCCTGTTTTTTATCCTGAACCTAAAAATGAGGGGAAAATGATACTTCATACATTTGATATCCAAAGACAACTCAGGTGTTATCCTGACAGAACTAAATCTTCAGATCTTTGGATCAGTTGTTCATTTCTTGTGAAGGTATGAAGAAGGGACAACCTGTGTCAAAACAGACTATTTCCAAATGGTTGTCTAACGCTATTACCTTTTGTTATACTCACCATAATAAAACTATTCCAGGCAGGGGCATGGCCCACTCTACCAGGGCCTTGGCTTCATCTATGGCTTTTTGGAAAGGGATGGATTCTAGAAGTATTCCAGAAGCTGCTACTTGGTCCTGTGTACATACTGTTACAAAGCACTATAAGCTGAGTTCCTTCTCTAGATCTAGATCAAGTTTTACTAGAACCATCCTTCAGGGGACTCTTGGACTGTTCTCCTTCCACCTCCCAAATGTAGTTAGTTATGGTAATCTACCCATACAGCGAAGGCTATGGCAGCAGTGATCAATATGATGAATATAGTTGTGGAAATTGAACTTGCTATAAGACTAGATGTTTGAATGATCACTGCCACAATAGCTGCTCCCTCCCTCCACCCTCCTTTGTTTTTTTTTGTTTTTTTTTTTGGTGTGTTTTTTATGCCAGGGTGTGGACATTTATTTTTGTTGTTCCTAGCATTCTCCTTTCAGAGCTCAGCCTTCCTCTCTCTGCTGACAGGAACGCTCTCAAGGGCTTTGTGCCCAAACTTGTCTTTTAGTCAGCTCAGCTTGAGCTGCTTGACAGCTTGGCTGCATGCAATGTGCCCTAAAGCTTTAGAAGCTGGCTGGCTGTTATATCCCTGGCATGATATAACCCATATAGTTAAGGCTACTATAGCAGTGATCATTCAAACATCTATTGTTATGGTAAATTTACTTACACCATTGTACATTATTTTGAATGCCCTTACCTTCATATACTTGATTAGGATAAATATTTAGAGTGGATCTGAAAGAACCTTGTTTCTGGATGTAATTATAACTAAAACTCACCCTTTGCTGAAATGGAAAAACTAGTTCAACATTTTTGTAAACAGTCTGAATGCAGTGTCAGGTCATAGAGAGATAATTGAATTCTGTGATGCTGCCTAAATAACCATCTGTTTCCTAGATGAAATAAGAGAGAATTTAGAAACATAAGGATAACAGGTTTGGGATCTGCAAGTCGGAAACAAAGGGAACATGCCCCTGTTTTAATTACATGTCTTTTTTATGCAAAGCAGAATGCAGCTTTATTTTTTCTTTGTTATTTTCTGAAAATGAGTTTCTTGGCAGAGGTAAAATTTCTTGAACACTGTCTAGTATATGAAAAGGATCTTTAAGCCATGATTTAATCTTCTGAAGGTCACATAAAATGCCTCATGCCTTCCCTGTATAAAACATCAGGGTTAAGACATCCACAGGATAAATGTAAGACTTCTATCAGGAAAAAACAACCGGAGATTTTATGTATTTTGAAGACGTATGGATGGCATCAATTAACTCTTGGAAGTTCCCTCCTAATTCATCAGAAATTTTGTTCAGCAAAGCCTTTATGTCCTATTCTGGTAGCTGATATACCTCCTCCTATATTTAACTCAAGACTGTAACCTGATAACAGCTCAGCTCATCCTGATATTTAAAGGCTCTACAAATCTGAACTGATATATAAACTTTCTTCTTCTTATAGCTCTGCAAAATCCCTGTGTGAGAACAGGGCATGTAAAGGAAGGACCCTGTTTGTAAGATTTCCCAGACAACCCATGATCACAGAATCTGTCTTATGGCCCCTATGTAGTTTTAGGTGTCCTTTGGGTTTAATGTATATTTTTTTCTGGCCACCTTAGTGCTGGAACCTGGGTGCCAAAGTATGACCAGACCCTTTCAAAATACCTCAGAGCTGAAGAAATAGATGATAAAGATTCATCAATGGTTGGGGATATTCAGCCCTGATGTATTCAAAATACATATGCTTACGTGAAAATTCTCTCTGCCGATGTAATATGCCTTCATTAGGTTCATCCAACTTAATATAAGCAAGTTCTTCTAGTGGAATCTGGTGATGAGACAGCACATTTTTTCTCAGTACAAGCAGCAATGGAATGAATATCTGACTTACAGAATTTCTCCTCATCTCCCCCAAAATGTTAAATTTCTTTGACTTCTTCACTAACAAAATGAAAAAAAAGTACTAGAGTGTTCTAAAAAGCACAATGAAGAGGGTTTGGCAGGTCAAACTGTTACAAATAAAAAGGACATTACTTGACCTTCTTACACACTGCTAACCTGTTTTTTTTTATATGGGGATGGCTGTAGCATCTTCATAAGCTAGACCTTTGTTATTTACTACTGTTCAATAAAAAAGTCCAGTTTTGCAGTGGGAAAAGACATTGGTATCCTATATCAACTACTGGCAGAAATAATTCAATATGACTACCTCCAGTGGTTTACAAAGTCTCTGAACAATAAGGATTTGATGTTTCTTTTCACCCCATTTGCTCATATTGTTATTCTTTTGTGAGCTTTAACTTTTTCTTCTCAAGATCCTTGGGGCAGAAGAGTTGAAGACTCTGATTTTTGTAAACTCTGTCTTGCTTCTTATTGTTCCACCACAGGCAGCTTACCAGTCATTAGGATTAAAAATGTGAATACTTCTACAATGGGTAAGTCAAATTATTCTGCTTCCATTTTGAAAGGATAGAAATGTTTAAAGTCCGTCTGCATAGCTAGCTCCATGGTATAGATGGATGGAGCTCTGAAAGCACCCAAACCTGTGTTTGATTAGTGGCTTAACACATACACCTAGGGTCAGCCCTTCAGGCCCTGCTGCAGCAGACTGCCCACAGACACTAAAGGAAAGGACAGAAATAGTGCCTATCCTGCAGGGATGAGAATTTTCTTCCTGACAGCCAGCTCTAACCCGTGATGCTGGCACATAGGCAGAGGGCAATGTGAAGTCTCATCTCCAATAGATATAGATGACACCCTGCGGGAATATGGGGTGTTCTACTCAGCAAGACATGAGATATAGGATGCTCTTCTCAGCAGGGCATGGGAATATATTTACTGACTGGTAATCAAGGAATTGATTCATAACTGCACACTAGGACAGACAATGAAAGACGGGAAAACAAGGAAAAATGAACCAGTTTGAGTTTTCTCTTTCTTTAAGACTGGAGAAGCAGAAATGTTTGTTTCAAAATCAGAAAGTGATGACTACACTAAAGGAGAGAGCAGCTGCGCACAGAAATAAAATGTGCAGTGCTTTAACGCTGACATAAGAAAGGAAAGATGGCTTTGCAGGTTTTTATCTCAAAAAGAAGATGAACACACATAATTAAGCTCCAATATGCATTACAGCTGCTCTGGGATAATTATTCTCGCATGATCCAGTCCAGCTATACACCAAATGTTGTACACATACACCTCATAGCTTTCACCTCTCACAGCTTTCTGTAAGCTCCCAAAAACTTCTTTAAATCACAAAAATACATCTCAGGGATAAGCAGAGTCAAGGGGAGCCCTCATAGTTCTTAATTTGTTCTGGTTCTTGGAAGACTCTGGTGCCAATTCTAAATTGCATATTTTGTGTATGATCTCTGCAAAATAGCTGATGAATCAATCAGTTTCCAAAATCTTGTAAGTGCTTTTTGTAGTAGTTAGCATTAGTAAGTAAACAATAACTCTCATAATTCTGAATCTCACCAGAGCTGGTCCAACCCAATAAAAAAGTGTAAGTAAACAGACCTTGTGTGACCACAACCTATCAATAGGTTCTGGAGATCCTAGTTAAATTAAACCAAGCCAGGTAGGCCCACAAGACAGGCATCAACTCTGCCACTGAATCTAACAAACATTTCCAAGTCCAAGATTCAGGAGCAGGATAAGCTGTCTTAGCCAGAGGATAGAAATACTTGTGTTAACATTTCCATGTAAACATTATAAATACCCAGGATCCAGTTACACTTATCAGCAACTCCAATCCACTCCCATACCTTCTGCTGTGTACTGGTTTGCATCAGTGTCTTAACCATGGTCCTTATCCATCTTACACATTTTGCTCTCCAAATTGAAACAAGATCCCTTCCCCAGAAGAGCCTTCAAAATATCAATCACCCAGCCTTAGTAGTGATAAGAAAATGTAGCCCACTTTAATATCCTAAGTGCATGCCTTACGTAATGTTCCAAAGAAGCCATCCCATAATTGACACAGAATATATGCCAAGAAATGTCCTTCCCTCAACTGATAACCTTATCCTGGGATTTCAAAGAATGTTTACAGTCTAAAAAAGACCTTGTCACATACTTGCCACACCATCTCGCAATCCTCATTGTGATAAAATCCTCTGCAGAGACACAATGTTAAAAGCCCACAACTCATATTCAAGAGCAGTTTAAGGCTGGCTAGCAGCTCAGTCACTGAAAGAGCCATGAAGGGGGGAGGCAAAGCTTTTTTTTTTTGACTTGTCCACTCTGGGATGGAGGGAATTCTGTCCACAACTGGACATGCTCCTAGTAAAGGGAAAGGCACCAGAATCATGAAACAGATTGCCTTTAGCATTTTAGCACTGAAGAAGGGTGGAGGTAACTGACCTCACAAGTAGTGATGTGCAAAATGTCAGTAGCTCTGCCCAACTACAGCATGCAAAAATTGCTCTGCTCCATCCCTTCTCCACTTCATATACAACCACTGGTGTTGTCCCAGTCCCTAGGGTATTACTGGGAACAATAAGGTAAAAGGGGCTATGGGAGCAGTCCTAGAGAGCAAGTGATGGTCAGCTGAAGACACACAAAAGAAACCAAAATAAAAAATGTCTCTTAGCCCAGTCAGACATGAACAAATAATAGAAGGATGTAGCTATTCTACGTCAAATGTCTTTTGGAAAAAAGGGAGAAAAAGAAAAGAAAAGAAAGATAAAGCATTCACAGCTGGTGTTGAGCTTTGTGACATATGATAAAGTCTTGGTTTCTCCAAGACACTTGAAAATGTTTCCCTTTTAACAAGCATTCTAGCATTAAGCTCTTGATTAAATTAATGAAACCCATAGGGAGGGGTTCCACAAGGACTGCCTGAGATACATACAGTACTTACAGAAGAAAGATTATTTGTAAGGCTAGTATCTCCTTTTGCCAAGCCAACAGAAGGATATCTCACTTTATGAAAAACCCTTACATGCTCATGTGTATGAAAGTTCAACAATCTTGTGAATTTGCTGTTTGAAAGTAATCCAGTAGTACTGAAGGGACCCACTGCACCACAGGTCAGAACACAGGATTTATAGGTGTTTAAAGGCTATTTAGCTTAATGACCATGCAGACCTTGCCAATTCCCATTCTCAAGCTTTACCTATTTTTTCAAGGAAGGAGAGGTCAGTTAGTCCCAGAGTAAATTTAAGAGCACCTATCCAGTCATCTAGGTTATGTCTGAAGGAAGATATTGTATCCCATTGCTTAACCTACAAAGGAAGTTTATTCCGGAAAAGGAAGAGAGTCTGGGTGGTCAACTGAATTCTATTTATTTTTTGATGAAGGTTCAGGTCTCTTGTTCTAGTGTTAGTTGTGCTGTTTGACTTACTGAGATATAAGAGGTCAAGCAAGGACCATCATGTTTCTAATGGTCCATTAAACAAAGCTCAGATCACATCTCCGGAGTCTATAAGACACAACATACAGGGAAAAGGCTTCCAGTCTTTGCTGGTGACTAAGGTTATTAAGCCCAGAGAATTTCTTAGTTAGGAACCTCTGTGGCTTTCTGAGTTTGTTGCTATTTCAGTTAAGCATATACCAAAGAGAGTGCTGTATTCAGTAATGGATCTGATCTGTGTTGAATATGGGAGAACAGTCTTTGGATCATAGAACTTCAGCATACTCCTAGCTATTAGTTATACTAATGAGAAGAATTTCCTGACTACGGTTGGCACATTATCATTAAAAGAGGGGGGGGGGGACTATCTACCCAAATGCGCATGTCCCTGACTACTTTTTCATTTAGTAAGGTTGTGTTATCTATACTTTATGATGAGGGCAATTTCTGTTTTTCTGAAATTAAGAATACTACAATCTTTAGCATTAAGTTTAAACCCATTATCTGTACACCAGGTACAAATTAGGGTAAGTTCTTTCTATAGGGTGCAGGTATCTGAGGTGGTTTTAACAATTACACCTAGTTTGCAGTCATCTGCAAATTTAATTATCAAGATGTCCTGGTTATCATTTTTGAGAAGAAGATTCCAAACAGGAGAAGACCCAGTACATATCCTGGACTTTGTTGGTTACCTTAGCTCAATTCAAAGAGACACCTGTCACAGGAACTATGTGGGATCTGTCTTTCAATCGGCCGATTATCCATCTCACTACATATGACTTATGTTTAAGGATGGCAGTTTCCCTGTAATTTCAGCATGATGTACGGCATTAAATTATTTGGTCACATTGAGATAAGCAGTATGAACAGTATGACCACTGCCAACAGCGTGTGGGACCCTCTCAAAAAAACTAATAACATTTAACAGTCATAATCTTCCTTTGATGAAGTAAAATTGTTGGGGGTCAAGCCTAATGAGATTCTTGATATCATTTTGAATGAGATTGATTATGATATGCTCCATAGGTTTAAAGGTCAGGCTCATAAGGATGACTGGTCTTTAATTTCCAGGGTCCATAGTAGGTCCACCCTAATAGAGGGACATCCTCAAAGCAGTGTGTCAGTATTCAGGAGCACAGCTTGTGACTAGACTTAGTTAAAACATTCAAGAAGCGGTACAATGACAGGCTGTTTGACATTATTTAATAAGCACTCAGGTATGTCTCTCAGGACCTACAGAGGATGTGTTTTTAAGTTTCTGATAACAACTTAAGAACATGTTCCTTAGTGATGGTATGAATGTTGGATGAGTGGTGTTTAAATAGGGATTTCAGTGGTGAAGTTAGTGGAAAACTTATTTGTTAGTATATTTAAGATGTTACTGGGATTGGAATGGGAGTCCTTCTAAGGAAAAACTCAGAGTGATATTGTGTATAATTTCTTAGTTTTCTAAAATAAATAAAAAAGGACTTGTGGTTATCCTTAACATCAGAAGCCAAACTCTGTTCATTTGTGATATTTTTATCCTATCCTCATTCTGAGGAGTAATAGTCTAACTGTACAGTTTTTTTTCTCTTGTTATAAAGTTCATAGGTTCATAGGTAGGTACTAGGCTATTGGCCCTAGGGCCTATATAGGCCTAGCCAAACCATACCCTGGCTTTTGCTACCCAAGAAAATGATTTCCTGTGCCCCTGTCAAGCAGAGCCACAGAAGTGATCACCGGGGTGAATTTCCTATCTCCCATCCAATCATCAAGATTTTTCTTGAAGAGTGCTTATGAGGAGCTTTGTTTGATATAGATAGGTAGTTTGTTCCAGAGGCTGGGAAGTCTCTGAGACAGGAATCTATCCCTCCAGCATGTTCTGTTTATTGTGGTGACAAGGTTTAGGTCCCCAGAGCGTGTAGCTTGGAGGGATTGGAATTTCTTTACATGGAGCATGTCCAACAGCTCTGGGTTTGACATAACTTTGTATGTTAGGCAGAGATCACCTCTGAGTAGGCGATATGCGACAGAGTAAAGCTGGAGTTTTTTGAGACGGTCTGCGTAGGGCATCTGTTTGTGGCCGGTAATCCTCTTTGTGAGGTATTTCTGTGGCCTTTCCAGTTGTAGATGTCTTGTGATGTACATACCAAAAGGGGCATTGTACTCTATAATGGGTCTAATGAGTGATGAGTAGAGGGGAACAATGACCTCTTTTTTCCTGGATGAGAAACCTTTTGTGATGAGGTGTACCATGTAGAAAGATTTCCTGACTACTGTGGCAATGTGATTATCAAAGGAGAGACTACTGTCCACCTGTGTCCCAAGGTCTCATCATACTTTCGGTGTTAAGTAGACTACCACCTATGTGGTAGTTCATGGGTACAGAGTTTTTATCAAAAGGGATGACAATGCACTTTTTGGCATTGAGCTTGAGGCCATGGCTTTGACACCAGGCATCTGTCTCAGTGAGGCCATTTTGTAGGATGTCCACATCGTTAGGAGATTTGATTATGGCTCCTAGTTTGCAGTCATCTGTGAACTTTGTTAGCCAAAGACCTTCTGTGTTAGCCTGTACTTCAGAGAAGTAGATACCAAACAGGAGAGGACCTAGGACTGAACCCTGTGGTACTCCACTTGTCACTGCTCTGAAGTTGGATTTAGAGTCTGCTACTTTCACAGTGTGGGTTCGGTCAGTGAGCCAGTTGGCAACCCATCTTGTGACATAGGGATTTATACCTAGTTTAGTGAGTTTGTCTATAATTCCAGAGTGGGGGATTGTGTCGAAAGCCTTGGCGAGATCTAGATAGGCTGTGTCTACCACCTTACCCTCATCTACAGCTTTGGTGACCGCTTCAAAGAAATCTATCAGGTTTAGGAGACATGATCTGCCTTTTACAAACCCAAACTGGGTAGGGTCCAGAGTTTGGAGATTACCAGTGTCATTGTTTTTAAGTTCCATGATGATATGCTCCATAGCCTTGCAGACCAGGCTCATCAGGCTAATGGGGCGGTAGCTCTCGGGGTCCGTGGTGGCTCCCCCTTTGTGGAGTGGGATAACCATTGCTGTGCACCATTCAGTGGGCACAAAGACTGAGGTGAGGCTATGATTGAACATGGTACTTAGGGGGGTGCCAGTTCATTCTGTAGTTCATGTAGAACTCAGCCTAGGATGTTGTCAGGTCCCATGCATGCTGTGTTCTTGGCTTTGGAGAGTGTTTTTTTTACCTGTGCAGCCATGTTTACAGGTACTTTGCATTCTTCCGGTATAGAGATGGGCCCTTTCGGGGATGAGAGAGGGGTAAAGTTAGCACTGAACCTATCTCCCAGGATGTTGGCAATATCAGTTGGTTCTGTATATTTAGTGCCATTGTGCTGTAACTCAGAGCAGAGCTGAGTGTTGCCATTGAGATTCTTGACATAGCCATAGAATGCTTTGTGGTTGTCTTTAGAATCAGTGGTGATTTTGTTTTCGTAACTAGCTTTGGAAGATTTTATGAGGGATCTCAGCTTCTTACTGAGGCCGACCACGGAGTTCCTCCAATCATGGGATTTTACTCTTTTTTGCAACAGTTTCTTTCTTCTGTTGTAGAGTTTGTTTATAGCAGGGGACCACCAGATCGGCTTCCTTTTTTTGGAGGATAGCATCTTGGTTCTGTTAGGGATTGCATGATCCGTGCACTTGTGTAAGGGCTTATAAAGTGCAATTGTATAGGATTCAGCAGTCGTATCTCTATTGTCCATCAGCATGGGTGTCTTGAAGTTTGCCACTTTTGTCTTAAGAAGCGTGGAGTTGGCTTTGGAGAAAATTTTTACGGTGGTTTCCCTAATGGGGGGTGGGGCCGGGATGTGGATGTCTAGGGTGATTTGCTTGTGGTCGGATCTGACCAATGAGGAATTGACCTCTGGTGTGGAACACTTGTTGCCTATGTTGGTAATGACCAGGTCTAGGATATTGCTGCCCCTGGAGAGGGTGTGGATAAGTTGATCCAAGGCATTGGAATTTATGAATTCCAGAAAACGTTGAGCACAAGAGTTGGTACTCGAGTAGTTTTCCCAGTTAATGGTGGGGTAGTTGAAATTGCCCATTATTAGGGTGTTAGGTTGTACCCTAATATTTTCCAGTGTATCAAGAAATGAGGAGTGGGAATCCTAGGGCATGGTGGGGGATCTGTAGCAAGCTACAATTTGCATTGCAGTCTTGCCCAGAGTTACTTGCATTTGGATAATCTCAGATGCATTATGCTGAGCAACTAGCCTGGAGGTGTGGATATCCTTAATGAATATGGACATGCCTCTGCCTTTAGTGCTTTGGTCCAAGTTAGCTGGCCGAAAGGTGTGGTATGAACTATAGCCTGGTAATGCAGGGGTGCTCTGTGGAGCCTTGAACCAGGTCTCTGTCACTGCACAGATGTTGATGTTCTCCATTTTAAGGAGTGCCTCTAGTGAGTGCATTTTGAGGTTTAGACTTCTAGCATTGAATAGCATTACCCTCAGATTTTGCTTGCTTGTACCTGTTATGGTGGTGAATTTGTTATTTGAATCTTGCCTAAAAAAGGCACTATAGCGGTGGCAAGAGCCTTAGCCAGTATCCGGAATCCCAAGGGCGACAGGTGCAGGCCATCTCTGGCAAAGCATTGTGGTTTGTCGATCATGTCATCCCAGGCAGACAGTTACTGGATCCCCTTAGAATGACACCAGAAGCTTAGCCAATTATTGAAGTCAATCATTTTGTCCTTGTACTGTGGTATCATTCTGGGTGATGGCAGGATGCTACTCAGGGCTAGGGTCATACCTGCCTGGGCTACACGATCAGAAAGCTTCTCCATGTCTCTTTTTATGTAGTCCAGGGAGGTACATCTCAGGTCATTCACACCAACATGGACAATGACAGAGTCATATTTGTACTTGCTGTGGAGTGACCTGAGTGCATGCGTTATGTGGCAGATCCTGGCACCTGACAGGCAGCTGACATTGACTTTCTCCTTGTTTAGCCTGGTGAGTGGAACATCAGTGTGCCTAACTATAGAGTTACCTATGACTAGAGTGTTAGGTACGTTGTTATGCCTTATAGGCTGTGGTTGAGTGGCACACTGAGTTTGTGGGCTATGTGTCATTTGTGTTGTGTTGGGGGGTTGAGGTTGCTTGCGTTTCTGCTTTGGGGGTCCCTGTTGCTTGGGTAGATTTTTTTTGAGAGCTTCCATGAATGTAGGTGTGTGTTTTGTGTTTCTATGTGTGTGTTTTGGTGGTGTATGTTTTAAGGGACTATGTGATGAGTGTGGTGTGGTGCAAGTGTTTACCTTCTCCTCTTGACTGTCTAGTCCAGTCTTGGGTGAAGACAGCTTTGCTTCCAGTTTGGTTATATAAGTGCATCACTCACAGGTTGTAGTGCTGGATGGTAGGAGGAGAGGGTTGTCTGTGTACATGAGGCAATTGCTGCATTGCCCCAAGATGCCCAGATTCATCAGGTAGACAGGAGGAAACAAAGACCCTTAGACATGCCTGGATAGGTGCTTATTTATTAAGTACTAAAAGCTGTTTTCCTCTAGACATATGAGGAAAGTTGAGCGCTGTAGTAATTTGTAGCTTATTTAGTGCTTACAATGAGTTCTGAACAAGTGCTGAGCTAAAGAAACAGATTTGAGTGCTGAAACTAGAAAACTGGCTAGTTCTAAGAAACAAAATTAAGCTAGAAAGCTTCCCTCCAACACAGAAAGGCTTGGGGGCTCAGAAGCTTACAGTCATGGATACAGCAAATCTGTATCTGGACTAGACAACTTATAGGAAAGGCAGGAAACAAGCTTAGAATTTTTTTTTTTGTAAAGTGGAAAGGGGAAAGGAGGAGCAGAAGCTAACTGGGCTGGCCTTCTCAAATGTTCTCCCTGGAATATGTAGAATGAGGTAATGACACTAGACTGGGAGGAGTGTCCCAGATCAAATTTACAGGAGGAGCGGGCAACTGCAAACCCACCAAGTACAAAAACAGGATACCAAGAGGGAGTGAGGGTGGGGAACAAAAATCAGAACAAACAAATCCAACCTGATGCTTAACAATTGTAGAAAATTCTACTTAATACCTCACACACAGTGAGTAAAATAAAAGTGCTACTAATAACTCAGAAATAAGCAAAAAAACAGGATACTTAATGTTATACATCTCAGATTCGCTAGCTCTGAGCCCTTCCTCCGATTTCCTCCGATTAGCTCAGTGTGAAATGGCAGAAACTGCCACAAGTTAACTTCTTAAATAAAAAAGTTGAAACCTGAAACAACTTTAAAAAAAGCTTGAAATAACCAATGAGGTGCTTATTCCAAGGCGTAGTCCAGGCAACCCCAGTCAGCCAATGACCACAAACAATTCACTCTCACTGAAATGCTATACTGGTCTTGGCTAAGCTATGATGACCTGGGACATGTGGTCAGACACACAGCCTCTACTAACAAACAACTAGGCCCAAAACACAATCCTGAGTATGGACAATGCTACACTACCAACACTACTTAGGTAGAAAAAAACTGCAGAAATGTTTAAATAGATAAAGGATCAAGGAGACTCTAGAGAATGCTTTTAAATGCAAACAAGTTATATGATACACTCCTAGCAGGAAATCAGAACAAACAAACCCAACCAGATGCTTAACAATTGTAGAAAATTCTACTTAATACCTCACACACAGTGAGTAAAATAAAAGTGCTACTAATAACTCAGAAATAAGCAAAAAAACAGTAGTCCAGGCAACCCCAGTTAGCCAATTAGAGAAAACTCTACTTAATACCTCACACACAGTGAGTAAAATAAAAGTGGTATAAATAACTCAGAAATAAGCTTATATTAGTTAACCATCAGGGTTTTTTTTAATTTTCCATTGTATTTGGCTCTGGCTGGAACACCTAGATCTATGAGCACAAAACTCTTTTGTGAAGTTAGCTGTTATGCTGGGGTCAGCTACAGTGACGTCATGGGTACACGTACAGATTTCATCATATAATTATACAAGTTCACCCTTCTGAAATCTTTATATATATGAAGACATTGGTTACAGGAGGCATGGTAGTTCAGAGAGTAAATGTTACAAGTTTATGATCTGACTTAACGAGAAAAGGATAGAGTAGGGCAGTGGAACAGGTAGAGGCAATATCAGTAAGCATCAAATTCAGAATATTTTGGCACCCAGTGGATTTGCTAACTATTTGATCCAGATAATTCTTGTTTATAAAAATCCAAAAATCTTTGGATATATTCTACACTAGAGGTATAGGAGCTGTTCTCTATGTCCGGGTTATTGGAGTCCCCTAGGTTTGTGGAGTTATAGTTTATAGGAATTTCTTCTAGAACTTCCAGAAACATCTAGAACTCCCAGAAAACTAACATGTTCTTCTAGAGACATGGAGGTGGTTCTGTAACAAGCTATATGTTCATAAATTGTCTATTATAAGCTGCTCAGTTTGTGGGTCTCCAGGTATTAGCCTAGATGAGATGTGACCCTTGACAAACATAGAAATACCACTGCAGCTTCCACCATGCCTAAAGGCATGGTAGGCACAAAATCCTGGTATGGATGGAGAGCTTTCTTTACATTAAAACCTCATTTCTATAACTACACATTATAAGGACCTGTTTCAATTGAAGAAATGCCTCAAGATTGGGTAATTTGTTAGTGAGACTCCTGGTATTGAGTAGAACCACCTTAATATGCTTCAGTTTAGGGTTAGATTAATTTGCTAAGTTGGTATATCCATTAGATGGACTCTGCCTAAAAAGGGCACTATAGGGGCAGCAAAAGCTTTGGACAGTATATAGACATTCTTGAACATGATATGTAGATCATCCCTTGCAAAACAAGTAATATTATCTACCGTCTCATCCCAGACTGATACATGCTGGACCCCAAGAGAGGGACACCAGCTTGTAAGCCATTTGTTAAAGCCAATTATCTTCTCTTTATTCCAAGGCATCATTCTTGGTGAAGGAAGGACTTCTATATGAAGACACTGGTTACAGGAGACATAGTGGTCCTAAGAGTAAATATTACAAGTTTATGGTCCAACTTAATTAGAGAAGGATGAACTAAGGGAGTGGAACAGGTAGTGGTAATATCAACGAGTACTGTATTAAGAATTTTTTGGCATCTAGTGGGTTTGCTAACTAGTCATACCTGCATCCATAACAAGCCCAGAGAGTTTAAACATGTATCTCTGCATGTCACTCAGGATTATGCACCCCATGCCATTCAATCCCACATGGACCACCACCATGATATAGTCATAATTGTCTTGGGAAAATGTCTTGAGGACCTTTGTAATGTTGTGATCCTGATGCCTGAAAATCAGCTGACAGTAACCATACTCCTGTCTAACCTGCTGAGTGGGGTAAGTTAATCTATTATTACTGGACTGGGAGCAACTTTGGCATTGGTGACTTGTTGCTGCAGGTGAGCATGGAGTAAGTGAGTTGAGGGACTTCTTCTGAAGCCTGTTCATTCTAGTTCTAGTAGGCTTTGGGAAGGATTTTCAACACAACAGCAAATTATATTTTAGTGTTCTGTTTGAAAAAGTGGTAATAGCTGAGGTGAGGGTATAACTATATCATGTTCACTGCATATTGTTATTTGTGAGAGGGATATATCCATATTAGCTAGATATTTGTACCTGTCACAGAGTCTTCAGTGTCAAGCAGGAGATCATTATCATTGAGTATACCACTCTGTCTTAGGATATCAGGTGATAGTAGGCTGGAAATTGAAGGGGTACAAGTTTTCTGGCCCTCCATCTTTTCTATTGCTTTAAATATTAGTTGGCTAAGTGCTCAGGGAAACTAAGGGGGATGAGGAAGGTCTGGGGGATGATACTATCAGAATACTATTAGTGATGTCAACAGATCGACATGCAGTGCACAGGCTAAGAGAGGACTGCAGGAATATTGTCTGGTCAGTAAACATCCAAACATATTAGTCATAGGAGACTCCATTTTGAGAGACACAGATGTGCCACTCACCAGGCTGGATAAGGAGAAAGTCACAGTTAGTTGTTTCTCAGGTGCCAGAATCCACCATATCACACACGCACTCAAGTCTCTCAACAACAGGTACTGTTATGACTCTGTCATAGGTCATGTTGGCTTGAACGACTTCAAATGTACCTCCCTGGACTATATGGAGAGAGACATGATTGAGCTTGCTGAATATGTGTCCCAGGCAGGTATGTCCCTAGCCTTAAACAGCATTTTAACGTCACCCAGAATGATGCCTCAATACAAACAGAAAATGATTGACTTTAACAATTGGCTTAGTTTCTGGTGTCATTCCAGGGAGATCCAGTGCCTGACAGCTTGGGAATATATGATTGACAGACCATGATGCTTTGCTAGAGATGGACTGCATCTGTCTCACTTGGGCTTCAGGCTTCTGGCAAAGGCCCTTGCCTCCCCCATAGTGCCCTTTTTAGGAAAAGTCATGAGTTCGATACCACCAACATAAAAATCTCAACAAAATGTAAATTAAAGGTCATGCTGCTAAACGCTTGGAGTCTAAACATGAAACTGCACTCATTGCAAGCATTCTTAACCCTGGAAGATGCTGACGTTTGTGCAGTCACAGAAACCTGGATCAAAGCTGCAGAGAGCATCCCAGCCTTACATGGTTACTCATCCTATCATACATTCAGACCCCACAATGTGGGCAGCAAAGCCAAAGGAGGTGGAGTTTCAATATATATTAAAGACACACACACAGACCTCCAGGCTGGTCAAACAGTATGATGCACAGGAGACATTCCAGGTGCAGTTAACTGTTGACAAGACCCCTACTCAAATTATAGCTAGCTATAGGCCCCCAGATTTGACTCAAGATGCCCACTCCACCTATCTGGACCTCTTCAACTCTATCAAGATTCAACCCTTTACCCTGATCCTGGGTGACTTTAATTACCCAACCATAGATTGGAAAAACTACTCATGCCAGAACACAAATGCTCAGAGATTCCTCGATTTTATCAATGCAAATGCCTTGGAACAGCTAGTGGATACCCCCACAACAGGTGATAATATCTTGGACTTGGTATTAACCAACTTGAGTAACCACTGCAGCACCCCTACGGTATTATCCTCCTTGTAAGCTCTGACTATAAAGTGGTCACGTCCAAAGTCACCATCTCCCCTGACCCCCCCCCGCTCCCCATAGCTAGGGTAAAAAAAAAACTTCTCCAAAGCTGATTACAACCTCCTGAGGGATGGTATAAACAGCTTTACAGCCCCCTTCCCCACTGTAGGAACTGGCGCCAATGTCCAAAGCTACATTAAAGAACTATACGAGCATTTATATAGATGCATGGAATAAGGAATACCTGACAGACAAAATCATCCTCCGCAAGGAAGAGTAAACCTGTCTGGTGGAAATCTGCAATAAATAAACTATATAACAAAAGGAAAATAATGCTGTCCAGGACCAAGAAGGAGCAGGTGCCCAATTGGAAGCAATCTGTCCTTAGCCTGAACAAGCAAATAAGAGCACCAGTGAAATCCTCTAAAGCCAACTTTGAGTCCAAATTGGCCACATCTACTAGAGACAGTCATAAGGCCTTCTTCACGTATGCCCATAATCTCAAAGGTAGCACCCAGATCTGTTCAGAAATGGTGGTCAAGAACACCACACACTCAAATGCTGTAGATATAGCCAATCTACTGGCTAACAGATTCAGTGAAAACTTCTCCGCTCTGTCCCCCATCAATAAATCAGGACATCCCCAGTACCGGCCCCCCACCCCTTATCTCTAGGGAACAGGTCATCACTGCACTCTCAAAGACAAAAAATACAGCCTCCATGGGACCCGATAACATCCCAAGCTCCATCCTACATGACCTCAGGCATGAGCTTGCAGCACCATTAGGCACCTGGATTGGTGTACACAAAGGTGGAGCGTACACCAATCCAGGAAATTATAGACACATCAGCCTAACTAGCCTGATATGCAAGGTCATGGAATGGATTATCATGGACCTCATTAACAGAGATATTGGCAACCTCCAAACACTCGACCCCACACAGTTTGGCTTTGTCAAGGGGAGGTCATGTCTGTTAAATCTGGTCAACTTCTTTGAAAGTCACCAAAGGCATGGATGAGGAGAAGACAGTGCACACCGCCTACCTTGACCTGGCCAAAGCCTTCGACACTAATCCCCACTCAGGCATAGTAGATAAACTCTCTGAAATAGACATTAATCCATATGTAACCAGAAGGGTAGCAAACTGGCTCACTGATAGAACCCACCTAATCAAAATAGGAGAAGCCACCTCAAGCTGTAGACACCGTAACAAGTGGCATACCCCAGGGATCGGTCTTGGAGACTCTGTTATTTGGAATATACTTTTCTGAGATGCAGAATAAAACCAGTGGGCTATGGTTGACCAAGTTTGCAGATAACTGCAAGCTGGGCGCAGTCATCAATTCCCCAAGTGATGTGGACGTCCTTCAAGAGGGTCTCACCCAAACAAATGACTGGTGCCAGAAACATGGCCTCAAGCTGAATGCAAAAAAATGCATCATCCCCTTTGCGGAGAGTGACATCCCCACATATTATCACATTAATAACAATGTCCTAAGCACACAATCAGTAGTGAGGGATTTGGGCACCCAGGTTGATAGCAACCTGATTTTTGACCACCATGTTGCTTACGTTGAACGGAAAGCTTTCTACATGGTCCACTTCATAAGTAAGGTATCTCATTCAGGGACAAAGAGATCATAAGATCCCTGTATTCTCCCCTTATAAGGCCAATTATTGAGTACAATGCTCCCTTTGGCATGTACCTCACAAAGCAAATACAGCAGCTGGAGAGACCACAGAGGTTCCTCACCAGGAGAATCCAGGGCCTCAAACACCTACCCTATACAGATAGGCTAAAAGCCCTGTCCCTCTACTCAGTTTCATACAGACTCATCAGAGGTGACCTCTGTCTGGCATGCAAAGCAATCTCAGACCCCACTTCGATGGGACTGCTGCATATCCGCATGTCAAGCTCCACTCGAGCAACCCATACGCATGACCTCAACCTGGTCTGTGATATCAGTAGGACTTGTTGGCGGGAAAGATTTGTGTCCCAGAGATCCCCCCCATCTGTGGAATAGACTCCCTCTCCACGTCAAGCAGAGTACCTCATTATCCCTTTTTAAGCGCAACCTGGATAACTGGATGAGAAACAGAAAATACACTCCTGGGATTCCACCTGTGTTCATAGGTTCATAGGCTGATACTAGGCTATCGGCCCTAGGGCCTATACAACACTAGCCATAACAATTCCCTGGCTATTTCTTCCCACAGTATTTACTTCCCTGGACCCCTGTCTAGCAGGGCGACTGACGTGATCCCCGGGGTGAATTTCCTATCTTCCATCCAATCATCAAGGTTACTTTTGAAGAGGGCCAAAGAGGTGCTCTGTTTGACATGTATGGGCAGTCTATTCCAGAGTCTGAGGAGTCCCTGGGTAAGGGATCTATCCCTCCAGCATGTTTTGTTCATTGTGATGACAAGGTTTAGATCCCTGGAGCATGTGTCTCTGAGGGATTGGGATTTCTTTAAGTGTAGCATGTCCAACAGCTCTGGGTTTGACAAAGCCTTGTATGTTAAGCAGAGATCGCCTCTGAGTAGACAATATGCAACAGAGTATAGGTGGAGTTTTTATAGGTGGTCAGCATAGGGCATCTGCTTTAGGCCTGTGATTCTTTTAGTGAGGTATTTCTGCAGCCTTTCCATTTGTTGCAGATGTCTTGAGAGGTACATACCAAACAGGGCATTGTATTCTATAATGGGTCTAATAAGGGATGAGTACAGTGAAACAATGACCTTCTTTTTTCTGGATGAAAAGCCCTTAGTGATGAGGTGTGCCACATAGAAGGATTTCCTGACTGTTGTGGTGATGTGGTTATCGAAGGTGAGACCACTGTCCACCTGTGTCCCTAAGTCTCTTATCACACTTTCGGTGTTTAGTGTACTGCCACCTATGTGGTAATTCACGGGTACATGTTTTTTTTCCCAAAGGGGATAACTATACATTTCTTGGCATTGAGCTTGAATCCATGGCTCTGGCACCAAGCATCTGTTTATGTAAGGCCGTTTTATAGAATATCCACATCATTTGGGGATTCAATAATGGCTCCCAGTTTGCAGTCATCTGTGAACTTTGTTAGCCAGAGTCCCTTAGTATTGGCCTGTACTTCAGAGAAGTAGATGCCAAACAAGAGCGGTCCCAGGACTGAACCCTGAGGTAATCCACTTGTCATTTGTCGGGAGCTGGATTTGGAGTTGGCTACATTCACAGTGTGGGTTCTGTCAGTAGGCCAGTTGGCAATCCATTGAGTGAAGTAGGGATTAATGCCCAGCTTAGTAAGTTTATATATGATTCCAGATTGGGGGATGATGTCAAAGACCTTGGTGAGGTCCAAATAGGCTGTGTGGACCACCATACCCTTTTCCACGGCTCTGGAGACTAGCTGGACAGGGGCTCTGGGTGCTGATTTGTCTAAACATGGTCTAAACTCTTGGCTAGGCTTATAAGGCCTCAGGGCCAATAGCCTAGTAGCATCCTATGATCCTGTAACATCCTATGATCCTATGAGTCACAATTAAAAGCAAATCAGAGCAGCCAAAGAAGATAAGCACAAGCTAATGCTGCCATGAGCTCAATAAAGCAACTATCAACCAGAGAAACAACTGACAGTTTAGGAGTACTGATTTAAGGGAAAATGCACTCATTACCCAATATTTAGCTACAACCATGGTGACACTGCAGATGCAACTCAGCATATGATGTAGTATATAACAAGTACGATAAAACCACCCAGCAAACAATTCTGGGAGAGCCATTGGTGCTTGGACACTTAGAAAATTGCAGCAATCTACTTTTTTCCACATTTTGATCCAAAAGTTATATGTTTGCATTATTTTTTTAGTTAGTCTTTTGACTTTAGTCGTGTAGCTTCATTTGCACTTGTATAAAGATTTCATATTACTGCAAGGTTTTAGCATTGTTTATACATTATACTGTACTTCTATCTCCATAAGTAGAATAACTTGTAAATGCTAGCTATCTGTATTTAGAACCATGTCTGGGACATTAATCTTGTAGCTTTTGTGATGTCCCCACTCTGGGCCAGTAATCAAGGACCCTGAATCCTCACCACTAACACTGGACAGGGATATTCACATGGAACAAAAAGTGAATGCACACTGTATTTCCAGATACAGTTCTCCACATCAAGCACAATTTCCCTTAAGAGCACTCAGTCTGGGGTCTGGGTTTCTCTACCTGTCTCCCTCCAGGTTACCAATCAGACTCCCACTCTGGCACAGCTATACAGCTGGGACCTCATATGAGTGTCCAAGCCAAGTCCTCCAGCACCCTCTCTGTGAAACCAGTGCTTTATGTCCCTGCTCCAAGTAGCTGGCACACACACACTCTGAGATTTGATTTTTAGACACACACACATAAACACATACACACACACACACACACACACACACACACACACACACACACACACACACACACACACACACACACACACACCTGGGAAAGGCTGGCACAGATTTATTAGCTAGGTGCCCTTCTGCCCAGACTACAAGGTAGTTACACTGCCAGCAGACACCTTAAAGCCAGCTACTCTAAGGTTCTTACAAGAGTACCCAATTATACTGAGTGAAATTAATATTAATACAAATGGTAATGTTGACCAAACAGCCAGGCTTTCAGGAATGGCCACAGTGTCTTCAATACTTAGCACCAAGGCCTCCTTATCATAGTAAGGTTTCATCATGTTAACATGGTACAGTTTGGGCCCCTGCCTTCAGCCTATCAGTTCTACCATGTAGTTAAAATCCTGAACTTTCTTACCACTTCCAAGTATCCCACCCAAGTTGCCTGCAACTTATTGTGCCAGACAGGAATGAGAACCATAACCTGCTGTCCCACAGCATCCTCTCAGCCCGAGCATACCTGTCATATCAGACCTTTTTCTGCTGTTGAGCTCCTGCCAGGTTCTCCTGGGCCAAGCCCATGAGCTCCCTAAGCCTTGTCCTGAGGTATAGGGAATATGCCATAACAGACTCCTTATGGGATTCACACTCACCCTGCTATTCATCATGAATGAAATCTAAGGACCTCCTCATTCTATGCCCATACTCAAAGGGTGAAAAAACAGTGGATTCCTGGGGTACCTCTCTGTATAAAAACAGCAGATGGGGCAAATATTTGTCCCACTCTCTCTTAAACTGGTCTACTAATGTCATAACATATTCTTTAGTGTAGAGTGTAACCTCTCCACAATATCGTTAGTCTGGGCAATGATAGGGGGTGCTTTTAAGGTGTTTCACCCCACAGTACTCCCACAGACAAGCTAGCAGGTCTAGCACAAAATTGGCACCTATGTCAGGCAGTATTTCTCTTGGGAAACCTACCCTGCTGAAAAACTCTAACAAACCATTTGCCACCTTCTCTCCCTAAGTGGAGGCCAGATACACCACCTCAGGATATCTAGTAGCATAATCTATTACCACCAGGATATACTTCTTCCCTGTAGAACTAGGGGTACTCAAAGGCTCTACAGTATCCATAGCTACCCTCTGAAATGGCTCCTCAATCACAGGCAAAGGCATTAAAGGAACCTTGACCTCATCTCCTACCTTGCCTACTTTTTGGCACTGCTAACAGGTCCTGAAGTACCCTCTTACATCCCTTGCAATCCCAGGCTCATAGGTTCATAGGTTGGTACTAGGCTATCAGCCCTAGGGCCTATACAAGCCTAGCCATAACAATTCCCTGGCTATTTCTTCCCACATTATTTACTTTCCTGGACCCCTGTCTAGCAGGGCGACTGACGTGATCCCTGGGGTGAATTTCCTTTCTCCCATCCAATCGTCAAGGTTCCTGTTGAAGAGGTCCAAAGGGGCACTCTGCTTGACATGTATGGGCAATCTATTCCAGAGTCTGGGGAGTCTCTGGGTCAGGAACCTATCCCTCCAGCATGTGTTGTTTATTGTGATGACAAGGTTTAGATCCCTGGAGCGTGTAGCTCTGAGGGATTGGGATTTCTTTAAGTGTAGCATGTCCAACAGCTCTGGGTTTGACATGGCCTTGTATGTTAAGCAGAGATCGCCTCTGAGTAGACGATATGCGACAGAGTATAGCTGGAGTTTTTTAAGGCGGTCAGCATAGGGCATCTGCTTTAGGCCTGTGATTCTTTTAGTGAGGTATTTCTGAGGCCTTTCCAGTTGTTGCAGATGTCTTGAGAGGTACATACCAAATGGGGCGTTGTATTCTATAATGGGTCAAATGAGGGATGAGTACAGTGGGACAATGATCTCCTTTTTTCTGGATGAAAAGCCCTTTGTGATGAGGTGTTCCACATAGAAGGATTTCCTGACTGTTGTGGCGATGTGGTTATCGAAGTTGAGACCACTGTCCACCTGTGTCCCTAAGTCTCTTATCACACTTTCTGTGTTTAGTGTACTGCCACCTATATGGTAATTCATGGATACATGTTTTTTCCCAAAGGGGATAACAATACATTTCTTGGCATTGAGCTTGAGCCCATGGCTCTGGCACCAAGCATCTGTTTCTGTAAGGCCCTTTTGTAGAGTATCCACATCATTTGGGGATTCAATAATGGCTTCCAGTTTGCAGTCATCTGCAAACTTTGTTAGCCAGAGTCCCTTAGTGTTGACCTGTACTTCAGAGAAGTAGATGCCAAAGAAGAGCGGCCCCAGGACTGAACCCTGAGGTACTCCACTTGTCACTTGTCTGGAGCTGGATTTGGAGTCGGCTACTTTTACAGTGTGGGTTCTATCAGTAAGCCATTTAGCAACCCATTGGGTGACATAGGGATTAATGCCCAACTTAGCAAGTTTATCTATGATTCCAGAGTGGGGGATGGTGTCAAAGGCCTTGGCAAGGTCTAGATAGGCTGTGTGGACCACCTTACCCTTGTCCATGGCTCTGGAGACTGATTCAAAGAAGTCAATCAGGTTCAGGAGACAAGATCGGCCCTTCACAAACCCAAACTGGGTGGGGTCAAGTGTTTGAAGGTTGCCAATGTCTTTGTTTATAAGTTCCATGATAATACGCTCCATGGCCTTGCAGATAAGGCTTGTCAGACTGATGGGACGGTAGTTTCCGGGATCCAAGGTGGATCCCCCCTTGTGGATTGGGATAACTGTAGCTCTGCGCCACTCAGTGGGCACGAAACCTGAGGTGAGGCTATGATTAAACATGACACTTAGGTGATGTGCCAGTTCATATTGTAGTTCATGTAGTACACAGCATGGGATGTCATCTGGTCCCATGGATGCTGTATTCTTGGCTTTAGAGAGTGCGTTTTGTACCTGTGTGGCCGTTATTACTGGAATTTGGCAATCTTCCGTTATTGAGATGGGCCATTTAGGGGGTGAGAGGGAGGTGAAGTTGGCACTGAATCGATCTGCCAGGATATTGGCAATATCCTTTGGATCAGTATATTTAATGCCATTCTGTTTTAGCTCAGAGCAGATCTGAGCATTGCCATTTAGATTCTTGACATAGTTATAGAATGCTTTGTGGTTGTCTTTGGAATCTTTGGCAATTTTATTTTCGTAACTAGCTTTGGAGGATTTTATGAGGCATCTCAGTTTCTTACTGAGGCTAGTAAGGGAGTTTTTTGCATCCTGGGATTTTCCTCTTTTCTGCAAAAGTTTCTTCCTTTTGTTGTAAAGTTTGTTTATGGCAGGGGACCACCAGATTGGCTTCCTTTTTTTGGATGAGAGCATTTTGGTTCTATTTGGGATGGCACGATTCATGCATGAGTGGATGTGCTCGTACAGTACCTTAATGTAGGATTCAGCAGTTGAACTTTCAGTTTCCGTCTGCATGGGTGTTATGAAGTTTGTCACTTCTGACTTGAGTAGCATGAAGTTGGCTTTGGAGAAGTTTTTTATGGTGGTTTCTTTACTGGGGGGGGGGGGTGGGATGTGGATGTTAAGGGCGATTAGCTTATGGTCAGACCTGACTAACGAGGGGGTGACCATAGGTATGGAGCATTGATTTCCCATGTTGGTAATGACCAGGTCTAGGATATTGGAGCCCCTGGTGGGACTATGGATTAGTTGATCCAGGGCATTGGAATTTATGAATTCCAAGAACCGTTGCGCAAAGGTGTTGGGACATGAGTAGTTTTCCCAGTTAATGGCAGGGTAGTTAAAATCACCCAGTATTAGGGTGTTTGGTTCTATCTTAATATTTTCCAGTATGTTTAGAAAGGTGTAGTGAGAATCTTGGGGTATGGTGGGGATCTGTAGCAAGCTACAATTTGGATTGCAGTCTTACCTAGTGTTAGTTGCACTTGGAGAATTTCAGACACATTGTGTTGGCCAACTAGCCTGGTGGTGTGAATATCCTTGGTGAATACTGACACTCCTCCACCTTTAGTGTTTCGGTCCTGGTTTGGTGGCGAAAAGTGTGGTAAGAGTTGTAGCCTGGTATTGCAGGGGTGCTCTCTGGAGCCTTGAACCAGGTCTCAGTTACTGCACAGATATCGATATTCTCCATTTTTAGGAGTGCCTCGAGAGAGTGCATTTTGAGGTTTAGACTTCTAGCATTGAGTAGCATTACCTTCAGATTTTGCATGCTTGTACCTGTTACGGTGGTGGTTTTGTCCTTTGAAGTTTGCCTAAAAAAGGCACTATAGGGGTGGCAAGAGTCTTAGCCAGTAACCTGAATCCCAGGGGCGACAGGTGCAGACCATCTCTGGCAAAGCATCGTGGTCTGTCAATCATGTCATCCCAGGCAAACAGATACTGGATCCCCTTTGAATGACACCATAAGCTTAGCCAATTGTTGAAGTCAATCATTTTATCCTTATATTGTGGTATAATTCTGGGCGAAGGCAGGATGCTACTCAGGGCTAGGGTCATACCTGCCTGGGCCACATGATCCGAGAGCTCTTCCATGTCTCTTTTCATGTAGTCCAGGGAGGTACATCTCAAGTCATTCACTCCAACATGGACAATGACAGAGTCATATTTGTACATGTTGTGGAGTGACTTGAGTGCATGTGTTATGTGGCGGATCCTGGCACCCGACAGGCAGCTGACTGTAATTTTCTCCTTATTCAACCTGGTGAGAGGGATATCAGTGTGCCGGACTATAGAGTCACCTATGACTGAAGTGTTAGGTACATTGTCTTGCCTTAGGGGCTGTTGCTGGGTGGCACACTGGTGTTGTGAACTATGTGACACATTGGTTGTGATTGTTGTTTGTTTGCGTTTCAGCTTCAGAGGTCTTTGTTGCTTGGGCAGGTTACAGTTAAGGGCCTCTGCATATGTGGATTTAGTGTTGCTATATGTGGGTGTTGGTGGTGCGGGTTTAGAAGGGCTATGTGTTGCTTGAGATGTAGTGTGGGTGTTAACCTTCTCCTCTTGACTGTTTAGCACAATCTTGGGTGGAGAGAGCTTTGCTTCCATTTTGACTATGTAAGTGCATCTCTTACAGGTTGTAGTGTTGGGTGGTAGGAGGAGAGGGTTGTCTGTGTACATGAGGCAATTGCTGCATTGCCCCAGTATGCCCAGATTCACCAGGTGGACAGGAGAAATCACCGGAAGCTGACCCTTGGACATGCTTGGTTTGGGGCTTTTTTTTTCTTTGTAAAGTATAGGAGCTGTTTCCTTAGCAAGGTACTTTGCAATTATAGGCTGTTTAGTGCCTACTATTAATTTCTCCTTGTTAACAAGGAGAGTTCAGTGTTTGTATGAGTTTAAGGCTTCCTAGTGCTTTCCAGCAGGTATTAGAGAAAGTGCTAGTCACAGGGATGCTTAAAGGTAAGACTGAAAAGAATGCACTCTGCAGTGTGCACTAGAGAAGTTAGATGTGAAAGTAGGTAACTTGAGTTTTACCTCTTTAAAAAAGTTAAGGTTTAGTGGAGAGTTACTATTTTTAAAACAGCAAGATGGATTGAAAGGGGTGGTCACTTTTGTATTTTGGTACTATGAAATACTGTAGGATGGCCAATAAATTTAAATAATTGAAGGGGTGGGATTTCAAAAATGATGATTTTGTGATTACTCACATAAGCCAATGGGTGGGAGGGTGGGAAAAAATTCTGCCTGACTCAGAACAGAGAGAGCTGTGGTCTCTTTTGAAGTTTTAATATGCTGTTAAAACAGAATGCAAGGCCAGTAAAGGTTCTGCATAATATGTCTCTTGGTATGCTTTATACCCATATGACCTACAAAAGGAATATTATGGGCTATGCCTGAAAGTGACAGGTGGTATGCTCTAGGCACTACTAACTACCTCACCCTCTAGCCCTCCATCTGGGATCCAATCTCTATACAGTAACTGTTTTGTTCCAGTATACAGACTCCCCTTTTCCTAGAGAATTAGGCACCTCCCTAGCTACTTCCCTCAAGCCTTTTAGTGTAGGGTCCGAAAGCTGAGCCTGTCTCAGCTCTATCTTTGTGACCCTTCCCAGCTCCCCTTCCACAGGAAGCCTGGTATCCTCTGACAGCAGTGCCTCACTGTCAGCCTGGGTACTACCACTCATCTCTGCCCTTGCAGTCACTCTGTCCAAGGGAACATCAGTACCTACTGGCAGTGGTGGCTCACCTTTGGGCTCAGTGCTACAGGGTACCTCCTTCCCTGAAATAGCCACTTCACCAGCCCTGGCTTCAGGTGTGGGGTCTGTCTGGGTCTCCTCCAGGCTACCAGAACCACATGCCTCTCTCCAAGCCTGACTGTGTGTAACTGCATGCACAATAGGTACTGCATTATCAAAATCATTCCCTATCAAGACATCTGCAGGGATAGTTTCAAACACACCTACTTGCTTGTTTCCTTTTCCAGCTTCCTAGTCAAGGTGATCCTTGGCCAAATACATTTGGAATGGGGTGGCTCCTAAAGCTCTGACTGGAGTAGACTGCCCAAGCAAGTACTGCTCCTCTTTAAACACTGCAGACTACATCTCAGGGGCTGTGTCTCTCTTAGCAGTGGCCTGTTTTCCATCCACTAAGATAGGATATAACATCTGGTGATAGTTTGGTGCCCCTGTTGTCTCCAGCCACTAGCATACTGTTATTCCTACTTGCTGGCTTCCCCACCTTTTGTTCCCTACCTTGCTTCTGTAGACATCTATATGATACATGGCCCCACTAGTTACTTTTAAAACATTTAACCCTTGATCTTGGCTGTGTACCTGAACTAGTGCTTTCTCCTGTTACTGGTAGACTCTGTTTGGGTAGTTTAGGCTGCCCAGCATGGGTTCCCTTATAGCCATGTGCAGATCTGGATATCCCTTTCCGGTGCAGTGATACTCTGCTTGCTAAGTACAGATCTTCTTTTTTCCCCAGCTCATCTGCAGAGTTACATTCTTGGTCTGCCAACCAGATTTTCATGTCCTCAGGCAAAGTGCTAAGGGCTTGTTCCCTCACCAAAAGGCATGGCAGCCCTTCAAAAGTGGTGACCTGTGTGATAACCCACCACTGGACCAGTAATCAAGGAGTCTCAATCCTCACCACTAGCAACAGTGGGGGACAGTCACTGAGAGAATGACAGGTACACACACAGTATTTCTAGATGCAGCTCTCTGTATCAAGTGCAATTTCCCTCAAAAGCACACAGAGACCACAGTCAGTCCGGGGTTTTTTCCCCTCTTTCTCCAGATCCCCAAAAGACTCCCTATTGGCACAGCTATAGAGTTGAGATCTCAGCTTAGTGGCCAAGCTAATATCTCCAGCACCCTCTCTGTCCATCCAGTGCTTCATGTTCCTGCCCAAGTAGCTGACACACACACACTCTTTGAGGTTTGATTTACACACATACACACACCTAGGAAAGGCTGGCACAGGTTTACTAACTATGCTCCCTTTTGCCCAGACTACAAGGTAGTTATTACTTCCACCAGCCAACTCCTTCTTAGCTACTTTAATGTTCTTAACAAAGGGTGTCCAATCTTACTGTGTAATATTAATATTAATATTAATACAAATGGTAGTTTGACCAAGAGCAATGCTATTAGGAATGGCCCACACAGTGTCACTAAATAAATATGGAAGTACTCTCAAAGCTTAAATATCTCTAGACAGATCAGTGACAATGAAAGGTTTAAATATATTTAAAAATAAATAATAAAAGAACAAGAAAATACCCAATATATATTCACAGTGACATCAGAGTTCAAAATCACAGGAAATATTTAAAACAACATTGAAGGACAGTCTCAAATAAATGAAGAGCAATATCTAAACTAAGCGCTGCTATATTCCTGACTATATCCAAGAGAATGATACTGTTCCCTAGAAACTTACTTCATCAGAGCAAGGCAGGTGTTGTGGTGAATGGTTCTTGTCAGGTCTAAGACATAATACAGAAAGCTTTGTCTCTCCAAGTGACGTTTTGAATTAATATCTCAAATATTACTGCTGGGATTGCTTGCAGTATAATATTGTTCTTGTCTTCTGACTCTATCCCAGGTGAAACCCCGACTGGTTGAATCTGGCAGTATTAGCATCTACCTGTGAAAATACATAGACCTCAATGCATTCCTTCCTACTTTCAGAGGTAGTAATTAGTTCACTCTGAAGACAATACAGAAAGCTCCCTAGTACAAACATTATGTTTCCACCCGAGCCTATAAAGTAATTTAATTTCAGCTATTTTTCTGAAGTTAACTTCCTGTATTCCAGTTTCCACTGTTAAGAAAATATACATTTAAACAGTTACAACATTGCATGTACATTTCTATTCTCTTCCAGCAGGGCACACTGTGGTTACATTTTTAAGCACAAGCACTTTATAAAATACCTTTCTAGCACACGTCTGTACAGACCAGTTTGATATACAAATAACACACAGCTCTATTACATTTGTAACACAAGCATCTTATATAAATCATGTTGCTATTCACAAATGACATATAATTATTTACAAAATTCCAGATAGCTACACTGGCAGTATCTCCTTTTGTGACAACCTGACATCCACTTACTCTCTTTTGAAAATAAGTGCTTAACTCAGCAATATAATCAGACACATTTTTATTTGCCTTGCATCTATGCTCATGAATCTTTTTTTCTGTAAGTTTCAAGTGGTAATGTAAAACATTCAAGTAAATATTTCTTTACTTTGTCATAGTATAAACAATCACTATCAGATAATTTAAAAACAGCAGTTACAACTTCACCATGGAGTAAGGGGGTCAGGAACCATACCTAGAGCCCTTGGTCAACATTATACTGTTTACATACTCTTTCAAATATATGAATACAACTATCAAAATTATCACCCTCTGTAAAGTGTGGAAGAAGTTTACTGACCTTTATTGCTTCTGGGGATCAGTTATTCCCTTCCCTATTACCTCAATGACCATGGTGAATAGTCAGCATCTCCCTCTTATGTTGGCACTGTTTCTCATTTTCTTCAGCCTCCAAATGCCGCAATCTTGCTGCTGATTCTAAATCCATCTGTTTCTCCTTTTCTTCTGCATCCAAATGCTGCAGTCTATCTGTTGATTCTAATTCCATATGTTTGGCCTCCAGTTCAAATGTCTTTAACTCCAGATGGATTTTTAAGTCCTCTAAAGAAAATGTGAACTATCCTGTTTCTGAGGGCTGCAAATTCCCATCACCAGACTGGTTATCCTCCTGGTTGGTGGTCTGAGCTGTGACTAAGGTAGAAATCATTTCCTCTTTAGTCAGGTTGGCATGGACCAGTCTTGTGGCTTCACACACCTTGACCAATTGGTTATTTGTCAGCTTGTCATAATCCTCTGCTGACATCTTTGCCCACTTTCCCTGACTAAACTAAACTAAAAAAAATAAATAAATAAATAAATAAAACTGTTGTGAAATGAAACTCTGAATACTTACCTTGTGGCTGCTGAGAGGATACACCTTTAGTGACAACTAATAAGCTACAGAAGCTCAATTAATATCCCACCAGTGCCATCAATATGTGATGTCCCCACTCTTGGCCAGTAATCAAGGAGCCTGAATTCTCACCACTGACACTGGAGGGGGACATTCACTTGAAATAAAAATGGATACACCCAGTATTTTCAGATGCAGTTCTCTGCATCAAGCACAATTTCCCTTAAGAGCACATAGGGAACATACTCAGTCCAGGGTTTGGGCTTCTCTATCTGTCTCCCTCAAGGTCCCCAATAAGACTCCCCTACTAGCACAGCTATAGAGTTGGGAACTCAACTGAGTGAGTGTCCAAGCCAAGTCCTCCAGCACCCTCTCTGTGAAACCAGTGCTTTGTGCCCATGCTCTGCATAGCTAACAAACACACACACACACACACACACACACACACACACACACACACACACACACACACACACACACACACACACACACACACACACATACACACACACACACACACACACACACACACACACACACACACTCTCTGAGATTCCATTTTCAGGCACACACACACAGATACCTGGGAAAGGCTGGCACAGATTTATTAGCTATGCCCCCTTCTGCTGAGGCTACAAGGTAGTTACACTGCCACCAAACACTCCAAAGCCAGCTACTCTAAGGCTCTTACAAGGGTAGCTAATTATACAGAGTGAAATTAATATTAATACAAATGGTAATTTTGACCAAACAGCCAGGCTTTCAGGAGTGGCCACAGTGTCACCAATAGATATAAGTACTCTCAAAGGTTAAAATATTCTGTAAAGGACTAGGTACAATGAAACATTTAAATATATATACTAGTAAATAATAAAAGAACATGAAAATACTAAATATCTATTTAAAATAAACCCGAGAGTTTCAATGACAGGAAATATTAAAAATAACACAGGTGGACAGGTTCACACAGTTACAGAAAAAAAACAACACTTAACTAATCTCACTATATTTCATGGCTGATCTAAAGAATTATACTGGTTAGCAAGGCAACATGAAGTAGGTGAGAGATCCTTCTTTGTCGTGTTACAAAAACAGAGTGCTCTGAGACTTCAGTCTCACCTAGTATTAAACATTATTTTAGTGATGGATTACAAAATGACATCATGTACATCTGGTCATCTGACGTCTGGTTCCTATGCAATCTCTCATTGCTAGAAGTTGACAGGATTAACACACAAGTGTCAATAATACACATACACAGAGACTTTCCTAAGATCTGCTGCTGCTACTGGAAGTCATAAAAGAATTTCAAACCTCTACCCTTTCAGAGTAGCAATTACTTAACCCAATAACAATGCAAGAAGCTTCCTAGTACAGACTTTTTGTCTCTTGCTGCATACCTGTAAGATACAATATTTATGGCATAAATTAAGTAATTTAATTTTTTACTATTTTCCAAAGTCAGGTAGATAGAGATTAACCATTTATCTTCCAGTATCCTCTGTTAAAATATAAACATTTGAACAGTTACAATAATACATGTAAATTTCTTCCTCTGTCCAGCAGGACACACTGTTGGTACATTTTTAACACAAGCAAATTAAATTCCCCGCTTTGCTGCAAATTGCTCATATAAAACTCATCACTGTACTGCTTTGAGACAGTTCCACTGGCTTGAACTGCCCAACCTCCTAACCTACAATCAGCTCTGCCTCTGTCATTCTATCTATTACCTCTCCAATACGTGTCCGGCCCTCAAAAGCTTAGTACAACATCACTCAGCCAAAAGGCCTCTTAGATCATCAAGCAAACTACTACTAGAAGTCACCAACAGCTACAGTAACTTTGGAGACACACTATATAGTATTTCAGTGGCTAAAAAATGGAACTCTGTCCCCACTAGCATACAAAACACATCATCCAAAGCCTCCTTTAAAAACCTCATTAGGCAACATCTCAAGCAAAGTTGTCAGTGCCATTACTGCTCCCTAGGCTAGTGAAAGTGGATAAGGTGCACATACTAAACCTAGAGTACTTGATAATAGTTTTTACTCTTACTCACAAACACTGGCTAATGTACAATGTATGCACTGTACCTGTGTACTATGTATGTATTCTACCTATGTTCCAAATTTCATCTGTACACCACAAATCTATTAGTTACCTTTATTTTTAAATTAATATTTTCTTGTTTGTTCTCTCCACTGTAACTGTTGATGTGCCGCATACCACTGCAAAAACATGTCTATTGTAATTTGTGTGTATACTGATCATATCTAAATGTATAAATGTATCTGTAATTTTTCTATGTGGAGCTTTTCTCCCCAGGCCTCTGCTGAAAAAGAGCCTTTTCAGCTCAAACAGATACCCACGGTTAACAAATGTAAAATAAATAAAATAAATACATTTTCAACACAAACATCTGTACAAATCAGTTTGATATTCAAATAACATATAATTCTTTACTGAATTCCAGCTAGCCTTGCTATTATATGTTACATATCCACTGCCCTGCTTCTCCTGGCATAGCTGAAAATACCTCACATTGTCACATCTCTCCCCCCTTTGAAGACTCAAGCTAGTTTTTCAAGTGACCCTGAGAAATATTGCTTGAGAGGAATCAGCCTATCTGGGAATATATTAACCCATACCCTGTCTTTAGATCCCATCTGCCTTGGCATTGCTGACCCAACCTCAGTGCTGCACTATCATGTCACATGCCTGCAAATCTAGGCTCCACCTTAGTAACTTGACATTTTTCTCACTGGCTTGCTGTAGCCATAGAACCCCCCCCCCCCAGACTCCTCTTGCCTCCTACTGCAAATACTTAGCACCAGGGCCTTCCTATCATGGTAAGTTTTCATCATGTAAACATGGTACAGTTTGAACCCCTGCCTCCTGCCTAGGAGATCTACCATGCTGTTAACATCACTGAACTTCTTTACCATTCTGAAGGGCCCCTCCCAAGCTACATGCAGCTTATTGTGTCTGACAGGAATGAGAACCATAACCTGCAGTCTCACAGCATACTCTTGGCCTTGAGCATTCCTTTCAAACCAGACCATTTTTCTGCTGTTTAATTCCTGCCAGGTTCTCCTAGGCCAAGCCCATGAGCTCCCTAAGCCTTGTCCTGAGGTATAGGGCATATGCCACAACAGAATCCTTGTGGGATTCACACTCACCATCCTACTCATCATGAATCAAATATAAAGGCCCCTCCACCAACTGAAAGGGTGACAAACCTGTGGATTCCTGGGGTACCTCTCTGTATGCAAACAGCAGATGGGCAAATATCTGTCCCACTCTCTCTTAAAAATTTTTACAAATGCCCATAGCATGTTCTTTAGTGCAGAGTTTAACCTCTCCACAATACCATTAGTCTCGGGATGGTAGGGGTGGTTTTCAGTTGCTTCACCCCACAGCACTTCCACAGAGAAGCTAGCAAGCCTAACATGAAACTGGCACATCTGTCAGTCAGTATTTCTCTCAGGAAACCTATCCTGCTTAAAATTTTTAACAAAGCATTTCCCACCTTCTCTGCCTCAGTGGAGGACAGAGCCACCTCCTCAGGTTATCTAGTAACATAATCTATTACCACCAGGATATACTTCTTCTCTGTGGAACTTGGGGTCCTCAGAGGCCCTACAGTATCCATAGGTACCCTCTGAAATGGCTTCTCAATCACAGGCAAAGGCATCAAAGGAACCTTGACCTTATCTCCTGCCTTGCCTACTTTTTGGTACTGCTCGTAGGTCCTGCAGTACCCTGTTACATTGTTTGCAATCCCAGGCCAATAAATGTTCTATATAATATGTCTCTTGGTATGCTTTATGCCCATATGATCCGCAAAAGGAATGTCATGGGCCATGGCTGGAAGTGTCAGATGGTAGGCTCTAGGCACTACCAACTGCTGTATTACCTCACCCTCTAGCCCTCCCTCAAGGATCCAATCTCTGTACAGTAACCCTTTGTTCCAGTAAACAGATTCCCCTTTTCCTTGAGAATCAGGTGCCTCCCTAGCTATCTCCCTCAAGCCTCTTAGTGTAGGGTCTGAGAGCTGAGCCTGTCTCAACTCTATCTTTGTGACCCTTCCTAGCTCCCTTTCCACAGGAAGCCTAGTATCCTTTGACAGCAGTACCTCATTAATCAGCCTGGGTACTACCATTCACCTCTGTCCTTGCAGTCACTCTAGCCAAGGGAATGTCAGTGCCTACCAGCAGTGGTAGCTGAACTTCAGGCTCACTGCTACAGGGTAGCTTCTTCCCTGAAATTGCCACCTCACCGGCCCTGGCTTCAGGTGTGGGGTTTGTCTGGGTCTCCACCAGGCTACCAGACCCACATGCTCTCCAAGCCTGACTGCGTGTAAAAGAATGCACACAAGGTACTGCATTATTAAAATCATTCCCTATCAAGACATCTGCAGGGATATCCTCAAACACAAAGCAAAAACTATCCTTGCAAATATGGCAAGTGCATGTCCTCTAAAAGGAACAGCCCAAGTAAAAAAATCAAGGCCAGCACACAGTGGAGTGTAAATTCCAAATTGCTTTATTAAAGCACGTATAAACCAAGCACAAACAGACTGGTTTCGGCTGTAAAAATCAAATAGCCTTCATCAGTGTAAATGAAAAACCACAGAAAATACAAGTGCCCTTTTATACTGTCAAAGAAAAACAAAACTGAAGCTCATTGGTTATTTATAAGTTCTTATTTAGACCAGGTGGAAATAAATGACCCAATTTGATAATCCACTTTTTTTCTTTCGCATTTAGTATAGAATCTAACCAGCTTTAATGACCCTGTCCCCCTCAATTCTCTCTATAATTGTGAACCTGAAATTAACATTATTATGTACCAATGAATGTTTAAATAAAACATTACTTGATCTTTTGGTTCTAAGGTCACTGCAATGTTCCAAAATCCGTAATCTAAGTGGCCATGAGGTTTGTCCAATATAGAAAGCTGAGCAGGAACAAGTGGCAAGGTAAACAACTCAGTCCATGCCACAATTCGCTAGAAACTTAATATCATAAACTGTAGCTGTATTCTTGCTCGTAAATTGTTTAGATTTAGCTAACCTATGACAATGTATGCAGTGTCCACAAGGGACACTACCATAAAGCAGTGGCGGCTGGTGACTTCAAATCAAAGGGGGGCTGCAGGGGACAGCTGAATGGGAGGGGCCAATGGGAAGGGGTGTGGTCATCTAGAAAGGGGAGGGGCTATGCTCAAAACCACAAAAACTGTAACTTTAATTAAATACGCTATCCTGTGTGCCAAACCATCATTATGCGAGTCCAATCAAGACAAAATGAAATGTAGAAGAAAAAAATATATTTTAATGCATTGGCTGCATGACAGCTTACTTAATATCTAGATGGAAACAAAAAGGCTGTGAGGCATGAAAAAATAAATTACTCTTTAAATACATTACTGGAATGCCAGTCAAAATCAAGTATAAGAAAAACAAGCAGCACTCTACTCAAACCACATCTTGCACTGCAGTTCTAATTATAATTTATATTCAGCTTTATTAAAGTACCAAGTAACATGCTGAAAGTAGAAATCTCTGATGCCCCCACTTGTAAAAATGTTCCTTATCCAAAAAAAGACCTGCTGCCTGACAACTATCTACTTGTTTCATGGGGAAAACATGATCAAAGTAAAAAATGAAAAGCAAACAAGAAATAAGCTCAAGATACATTGCTTAAAAGGATTAATGTACAGGTTATGGACCACACGATTGGCATTCTGTTTAGTTTACGGGTAAAGCCTGCAGAGATGACTGGAAGTCTCCAAGTGTAATTAGCTTCTTAAAATAATGTAATCCTGTCCTTTATTACAAATACTGTCATTTGCATTTCAATACCCAAGGCTTATACATTATCTAGTTAAGTATTCTCTACATGGCAACAACAGAAAGGCTTTCAATGTTGGCAATTCTTTAACAGTATGCTTATTAAAGGAAGCTTACTTGCATCTTACAATCTCAGCCAAGCTTACCTGATGGTCATTAAAGTATTGCTACTTAAACACAGAGCAGCAGGCACTTTGAGTAATAAGCATAAATCAACAGTACAAAAAATATGACAGAAACCAGACCATTCTGCAAAAATCAAGGACAGATGAAAAGCCATTCTAGTACTTGTGTCTACATTGGATGGGGGGATACTCGCACATTTACACTGCATAACTATTCCTTGCCTTGCTTCAACACATCCAGAGTCACTACATGGGGGAGTGGGGTGCAACAAGTATGTCACAATTTGAAATGTCTCTGGCTGACTGTGATGACCCTGACACATTTGTCATACCTCTCAACCTCAGAGCAATAAATCTGGACAAAGCCATATGAAGAAGTGGGACAAAGGCTCAAAAATAAGGACAATTTCTAAAATATTGCTCTTATAAACTTAGAAAGATAATATAATAGGTCTTGCATTAGTATGAAATTTCTGAATGGTATGAAATCTGAAACTCAAATGTCTGTCATTATTTTCTAACTTCAGTCTTTAATGATTTGTCACTAATTTGCCAAAAAAACACAATTTTATGAAAAATGGACCAAAAATGTGATGTAAAATATAAAATAGCCACACAATACAGCTGGGAACCTGTCAAAGAAGGGACACTTCAATATGAGTACTGCTAACTTGAGCAACTGACAAAATACAAGAATCTACATGCTTTTCTGAAATAAAAGTAATCTATAACTCTGATTATTACAGTTATTTCTTAATTGTAAACCCTCCATGTTTTCTTCCAAAATTGTTATTTTGCAGAGGGATTATTAGGGGAAGAGCAACATTTTGAGCCAAAATCAGGGACAGTTGAGAGGTTTGGCTATTCCTAATTCTATAAAGCAATTTATTTGCATGTACCTCTCAACCTGTTAATGCAATAAATCTGGACAAGGCCAAATATATTGGGGGAACATATAAACAGTACTACAAATTGCTCTTGTATAAACTGAGACAGTTGATAGAACAACAGGTCTTATTTTAGCATGCATTTTTCTGAAGGTTATGAAGTCTGAAACTCAGTGTGTCATTATTTAGTGACTTAATTCCTAAATGATTTGCCAGAAAACCACTAATTTTATGAGGAACACACCAAAAATAAGAAGCAAAAATCTATTCATTCTTTGAAAATCTGGACAGTTGGGAGGTGTAGTTCAGCTGGGGCTAAGTTTGCCACCCTTCCCCCTCACAAAGTCGTGGTCGAATGGAGCCTCCCCCTGCAGCCATTCCAATGATCCATTACTTGGCTATTTCACTCCATTTACCATAAACACTAATGTGCATACTGATTTACTTCTATGATGATTTGGACTTCATTTGAAAGTTTTATTTTGCATTTTACAGCACAAACACTAAGACATCTGCTAAACAAACTTAGCATTAAAACTTCTCTGCCCTTGAAACTTACATTCATTGAAACAGCATTGAAACCCACATTCAAAGAAAATACATTTTACCAGTGGCAGATAAAGATTAATTCTGGGCTGTTTTCAAATCATAGGCCCCTTGCATATGAAACATACATGTGCTCTTTGATACACCTTCCTATTGTTTTGAACTTTTTCCCAGTAAACAATGAAACAAAACGCATGCACCAATAATGACAAAACTGCCCAGTTCAGAACATTTCCATCATAAAAGTCTACTCAAACTTCTACAGTCCACCATTATCAGTAAATGTGCACAATTCTACAGTCCACCATTATCAGTAAATATGCACAATCTCTGAAGTAAAAAAAGTCATCTAAATAATTCCACATTAAATAAATCTGTAACTAATGAAGAGGTTGCTGCTAGCAAACACCTTTATATTTCATAGTTTCATCGAAAAATTAAAGTGTCTGATGCCCGAGGAATAAATTGCCTGTATTACATTAAAAATAAACTAGTCGTATTGCAATAGGAAATGGATGGCAGACTGATAACAGGCTCATAGTTAGCATCTTAACTTTTTCAGTATGGCAGCATTCACCCATTGTGGGAGTAGAACCAACAACCTTCTGCATCAAACGCAAGTACACAACCTGTTGTGCTATTAACAATGCAAGCTGACTTGGCATAAGCAACACTAAACTTCCCTTCCCCTGCAGCTCTCAGCTCCTTGTAAAATCTACTCAATACTCAACTGCATCTCAACTTCGCAGCACAAGAAATCTGGAAAAAGCCAAATTTATTGGGGGAGGGGGTCAAAAGGCCAAAAACCAGGGACACATTGCTTGTATAATACTGGAAAGTTGCTAGAATAAAATGCTGTGTTACCACCATACATTTTACTGCCAAGGCCCCTGTGCAAAACAGTCAGAGCAACATACCACTATGCGAAATCAGCTGCTTTGTGAAAGAGAGGAAGACTGAAACTTAAATGGCTATCATTTAATGAATTCAGTTCTCACCATAGCTGTCAACCTCTTAGCACAAAACACCTGGACAAACCCAGTAATGAGGGAATACAGCCCTCAGACATATTCAGTGAATTCAGTTCTTGCTATAGTTGTCAACCTTAGCACAAAAATCCTGGACAAAGCCAATAATGGGGTAATACAGTCCCAAAAATAAGGACAAATTTCAAATATTCATCTTATAAACTTACAAAATTGCTAGAATAAAAGGTTGTGTTACTATGTATTTTCTGAAGAATATGAAGTCTGAAATTCAAATGCCTGTGAATTTTACTTCTGATGGAACAACAACAATTTTCAGCAGTGGCCCAGGGAAAAATACTGCAGACACATGTCTTTGTAAAATGGCAGGACACCAGAGCAAATCCACACAAACACAGGGATGAGATGCAGACTCCACACAGAAGGCACCCCAGCCAAGAATCAAACCAGAAAGCCTATAGCTGTGAGACAACAATACTACCACTGCACCATCAAATATGTAAGGAATTAACCATTCAGAAACCTGAAGTTTGAAATTCAAATGCTTGTCAATTTTATTTAACATGTGTTAATCAGGACAATCTGACTTTGAGCTAAAAAACAATTTTCAGCAGAGGCCCATGAAGAAATAATGCAGACATGTCTTTGTAAGTAACATAGGAGGACACAAAAGCAAACCCACACAAACACAGGGAGAAGATGCAGACCCCACGCAGAAGGCACCCCAGCAAAGAATCAAACCTGAGAACATGCAACTGTGAGGCAACAATTGTACCGCTGCACCATCAAATATCAAGCATTACAACATTTAGAAACCACAGATATTACGAGGAACAGATTAGCTCAAATATGAGGCAAAAATCTGCAATTTTGTTTTATAAATGGTGGTGGGTAGGGAATTCAGGTCCTTAACACCTGCATACAAGGTACAGGGTTCAAGCCTGGGTATCTCTACCCACCACCATTTGTTCTCTCTAGCCACCAGTATATAGTAACTGGGACATTACACACACACACACACACACACACACACACACACACACACACACACACACACACACACACACCACCTCCTTATGTCAGCATATGTGAAGCTTAGAACATCTTATAGATGCACAAGTATAATTATGTCATTTTCATTGCGCAAAATATCTAGGGACCCTATCTTATTAAAGTCGCTAGTGACATGATACCAAAATGTAGCTATAGTAACCGCATTTCTGAATACAAATCCCTGACATAAGCATACTGCTTTTCTGGGAGAAACAAATCTCTCTGGGGATAGCAGTGAACATGTATTATCACACATCTAGCTAAGGCTATTATAATTTTAAAATCCAAATGCCATTGCCAACTGATTTAAAAGCCCAACATGCTATCAGGTACAAAATGTTCATTATGTATGCATTTTTAGGGGATTTACTTTCTTTCAGTAGGCTGGTAAACGCTCCTTCACACACACACCACCTCCTACCAGCCCAAAACGCTCCTTCACACACACCACCTCCTACCAGCCCAAACGCTCCTTCACACACACACAATCAGCGACCACCTCCTACCAGCCCAAACGCTCCTTCACACACACACACACAATCAGCGACCACCTCCTACCAGTCCAAACGCTCCTTCACACACTCCTACCAGCCAAAGTGAACAACTAGATCAGCGACCATGAGAACACCTGCGATCAGCTCCTTCAGTCCAAATGAGAACACCAGCAAAGCGATCAGCGACCTGGTACTCACCAGCCCCTTCAGCCCAAACGCGACCCAGTACTCATCAGCCCAAACGAGAACACCAGCGAAGCGACCCGGTACTCACCAGCCCAAGTAAGCGATCAGCTTCTTCAGCACACACGAAGCAATCCACACATACCCTTTGCGATCAGCTCCTTCAGCCCAGAAGATGTAAAGCAATCCACACACACCCTTTGCGATCAGCTTCTTCAGCCCAGAAGATCAGCGACCCGGTACTCACCATCCCAACTAAGTGATCAGCTCCTTCAGCACACACACCTTTGCTCCTGACTGAAGCCCGTGCACTGTCTCGCAAGTCCTGTGAGAGCAGCTCAGTCCTCTCATTGGCTCTGACTGTGGCTGAAGCAGTCCGGAGCTCCTCTGTGTGGGGAGGTCATCACCGAACAGAATCTTGGTATCTCAGAGCAATGATTGCTGGGTACCTCTTTGTCCTTATCCGGACTGCTGGTAAGGCAGTCAGGATCGGGGCTTGTGAATTTTGTGTTTAAGTTTAACAGATTTTTTTTGTTTTTGTCTAGGTGGGAGGGCTGCAGTCCGATAGGACGAGCCGCCCTTGGTCCGGACTAGTGCGCATGCGCAAAGTCAGCAATTTTTTAAAATTTTTTTTTTCTATTTATTTCTTTTTATTTCTTTATTTTAAAGTTGAGGGGGCTGCAGTCCAGCAGTCCAATAGCATGGGCCGCCCCTGCCATAAAGTAAATCACCTGTCAGGGTTTGTTGCATTGGGTCCTAAGTTGGGTTTTGTCCATGTTTGTAATGACTAAAGTGGGCCCCTAAAGTTCTGCCCTTCCAAAAAGACAAAAGACATTTATTATTTAGAAACTCAGATAATTTATTATCAGCTAAAAGAATATTCCAATGTCTATGAATACTATCCAATAGCATACTGGTATTCCACCCATAAGCAATAACCAACCAAATGCTGGAATTCTTTGTATGTTCCTTGTCCTTATACTTTAATAGATCCTTTCTGTCCAGCGTGGACACCCAGTTGCTGGCAGCAAGTATACTGCTTGTTTTGTAGCCTCTATCCTCAAATGTCCTAGTTAGATCCTGTTTGAAGTACTCACAGTTATCTGGATGCGAACAAATATGTTTCATATGGAGAAATTGAGATTTGGGTATGGTGAGTGTAATGGATGGAAACTGGATGCATGCAACAAAGAATTGTATTGTGAGTACTTATGATAAACCTGAGTATCTAAGGTGCTGTCAATGTTACGAGTAACCAAGACATCCAAGAAAGTGATCTGTTGAACATCCTGATTTACTGTAAAATGTATTCCCCACTTACTGCTATTTGGGTAGTCCACAAATTCATGAAGATATTCGATGTCCGCCCTCCAGACCATCCAGCAATCGTCTAAATATCATCTCCTCCATATGACAATTTCATCCAGATATATACTGTGACTACGAGCATAAATAAGATGTTCTTCCACAAAGGCCATGTAAAGATCCGCATAAATAGGGGTAAAAGATGCCCCCATAGCCGTACCCTGAACCTGCCAGTAACATTTGCCTTGATAGTAAAAAAACATTTTTTGTAAGTACATGTTCCGCAAGACAAATCAAAAAAGTATTAAACCCTGGAAGACAGAGTTCAGATGTATACAACCAATGTTCAAGAGCCTGTAACCCAGCCCAATGAGGAATATTAGTGTATAAGGCTGCTACGTCCAATGTACATAGCATCCAACCTGGTTCTAATTGCATGTCTGAGATTATCTGTAAAAATTGGGTGGTGTCTTGGATCCTGTACCTAACCCATTTAATTAACAGTTTCAGGTATTTAGTCAAAAACTGGGAAAGTGGTTCCATGAGGGAACCCCTACCCGACACGGTTGGTCTGCCTGGAGGATGATGTAAATCTTTGTGTATTTTAGGCACCAAGTATAAATATTGACTACTAGAATCAGTCACTGTCAAATGATATAAAACTGAATCAGATACAATGCCTTCCTCTTTGGCTGACAAAATAAATTCATCGATTTGTTTTTTGAACCTGAAACTCGGGTCCAAAGGCATATACATATAGTAGCGCCCATCCCTCAGTTGTTTTTCGGCTTCAGCATGATAATAGGCCAAATCCATGACCACCACAGCACCCCTCTTATCAGCTGGCAAAATTACCAAATTTTTATTAAGTTCAAGATCCCGAATGGCCTGTTGTTCAATCTTTGAGAGATTATTAGACATAATCCCAGATTCCTTGAAATAAAAATGTAGAGATTTGAGAATGCATGTTAAAAACATATAAACATTATGATGCATTGGGAGGCATGAAAGTGGATTTATGATATTTAAATGTTTCATGCTTCCTAGAACCAGAAGATGAATCAAAATGCAATCTCAGATTTAACAAATGACAGAAGGAGATGACATCTTGTGCAAAAGAGCCCTCAGAAACAAAAAAGAAATAACGGGTACAAAATGTAACCCTTTATTTAACAATTGAAGTTTAACATGAGATAAAGACTGAGAGGAAATATTTAAGTATAAGGAACATATGAAGAATTCCAGCATTCAGTTGGTCACTACTTATGAGTGCAATACCAATATGTTATTGGATAGTATTCATAGACATTGGAATATTATTTTAGCTGATAATAAATTATCTGAGTTTTTAAATGATAAATGTATTTTTTCTTTTCAGAGGGGCAGAACTTTAAGGGCCCACTTTAGTTACTAAAAATGTGGACAAAACCCAATTCAGGACCCAATGCAACAAACCCTGACAGGTGATTTACTTTTTGGTTGTGTCCCTTGTGGGCACTGCATACATTGTCATAGGTTAGCTGAATCTAAACAATGTACGAGCAAGAATACAGCTACAGTTTATGATATTAAGTTTCTAGTGAATTGTGGCATGGACTGAGTTATTTACCTTGCCACTTGTTCCTGCTCAGCTTTCTATATTGGACAAACCTCATGGCCACTTAGATTATGGATTTCGGAACATTGCAGTGACCTTAGAACCAAAATGTCAAGTAATGCTTTATTTAAACATTCCTTCATACAGAATAATGCAAATTTCAGGTTCACAAATATAGATAGACTTGTGGGGGAAAAAGTCATTAAACCTGGTTGGCATTATATACTAAATGCAAAAGAAAAAAAGTGAATTATCAAATTGGGTGGTTTATTTCCACCTGGTCTAAATGAGAACTTATAAATAACCAATGAGCTTCAGATTTGTTTTTCTTTGACAGTATAAAAGGGCACTTGTATTTTCTGTGGTTTTTCATTTACACTGATGAAGGCTGTTTTGATTTTTGTTTGTGCTTGGTTTATACATGCATAAAGCAATTTGGAATTTACACTCCACTGTGTGCTGGCCTTGATTTTTTTTGACTTGGGCATATCCTCAAACACACCTACTTGCTTGCTTCCTTTTCCACCCTCCTTGTCAAGGTGAACCCTGGCCAAAGACATTTGGAAAGTGGTTGGTCCTAAAGCCCTGACTGCAGTGGACTGCCCAAGCAAGTACTGCTTCTCTTTAACCACTGCAGGCTTCAAAATGGTTATGTTAGAGGCTGTGCTTCTCTTACCAGTGGCCTGTTTTCCATCCACGAAAATAGGATATAACGTCTTGTGATAGTCTGGTACCCCTGTTGTGTTCAGGCAACTTACCACTAGCATACTGTTATTCCCACTCGCTGGCACCCCTCCTTTGTTCCCCATTTTGCCTCCATGGGCATCTTTATGATACATGGCCCCACTTGATCCTGGCCATGTACCTGAACTAGTGACTTCTCCTGTTACTGGAGGACTCTGTTGGGGTGGTTTAGGCTGCCCACGATGGGTTCCCTTATATCTATGTGCAGCACTGGATATCCCTTTCCTATGCATTGATACCCTGCTTGCTAAGTAGAGATCTTATTTTTCCCCAGCTCTTCTGCAGAGGTACATTCTTCGTCTCCCAACCAGATTCTCATGTCCTTAGGGAAAGTGCTAAGGGCTTGTTCCATCATCAAAAGGTCTGCCGGCCCTTCAAAAATCGTGACCTGACATCCACTCACCATCCTTTTAAAATAAGTGCTTAACTCAGCAATATAATCAGACACACTTTCATCTACCTTGTATTTATATTCATGTAGCTTTTTCCTGTAAGCTTCAGGTGTTAACTTAAACCATTCAAGTAAACATTGCTTTACTTTGTCATAGTATAAACAACCACTATCAGACAATTTAGAAACAGCAGTTACAGCTTTACGATGGAGTAAGGGGGTCAGGAACAGTACCCAGAGCCCTTGGTCAACATTATATTGCATACATACTCTTTCAAATGTATGAATAAAACTATCAAAATTATCACCCTCTGTAAACTGTGGAAGAAATTTACTGACCTTTATTACTTCTGGGGTTCAGTTATTCCCTTCCCCATTACCTCCATGACCCTGGCGAAGAGTCAGCATATCTATCTCATGTTGAAGATGCTTCTCATTTACTTCAGCCTCCAAACACCGCAATCTCTCTGCTGATTCTAATTTCATCTCTTTTCTTCAGCCTCCAAATGCCACAGTCTCTCTGATGATGCTAATTCCAAACATTTGGCCTCCAGTTCAAGTCTCTAACTCCAAATGGATTTTTAAGTCCTGTGAGGAATAAGTGAACTGTCCTGTTTCTGAGGGCTGCAAATTTCCATCACCAGACTGGTTATCCTCCTGGTTGGTGGTCTGAGCTGTGACTAAGGTTAAAATCATTTCCTCTTTAGTCAGACTGTCATGACCTTGGCCAACTTGTTCGTTGTCAGCCTACCATAATCCTCTGCTGACATCTTTGTCCACTTTCCCTGACTAAACTAACAAAAAAAAAAAAACTGCTGTGAAATAAAACTCTGAATGTTTACCTTGTGGCTGCTGAGAGAACACACCTTTAGTGACAACTGCTTATAGGCTACAGAAGTTCAATTAATATCCCACCACTGCCATCAGTTTGTGACATCCCCACTCTTGGCCAGTAATCAAGGAGCCTGAATTCTCATCACTAACACTGGAGAGGGGCATTTACTAGGAACACAAATGGATACACCCAGTATTTCCAGATGTAGGTCTCTGCATCAAGCACTATTTCCCTTAAGAGCCAAGAGGGAACACACTCACTCTGGGTTCTGGTTTTCTCTATCTGTCTCCCTCCAGGCATCCAATAAGACCCCCCCCCCAACTGGCACAGCTATAGAGTTGGGACCTCAGCTGAGTATCCAAGCCAAGTCCTCTAGCACCCTTTCTGTGAAACCAGTGCTTTGTGTCCCTGCTCCACGTAGCTGACTCACACACACTTTAAGATTTCATTTTCAGACATGCTTGCACGTGCACACACACACACACACACACACACACACACACACACACACACACACACACACACACACACACACACACACACACACACACACATCTGGGAAAGGCTGGCACAGATTTACTAGCTATGGTCTCTTCTGCCCAGACTAAGGAAGTTACACTGCCATCAGACACCCCAAAGCCAGCTTCTCTAAGGCTCTTACAAGGGTACCCATTCCCTGGTTGCTTACTAGAGCAAGGCAAGATGAAGTAGGTGAGAGATCCTTCTCTGTCATGTTACAAAAACAGAGTTGTTACAAAAACAGAGTGCTTTGAGACTTAAGTCTCACCTAGTACTAAACATTATTTTAGTGATGGATTACAAAATTACATAACATACATCTGGTCATCTGAATTCTGGTTCCCCTGCAACCCCCCATTGCTAGAATTTGTCAGGATTCAGGGTATAGGTGTCAATAATACACACACACACACACACACACACACACACACACACACGCACACACACACACACACACACACAGACTTGTTAAGATTGGCTGCAGCTCCTGGAAGTCATAAAACAATTTCAAACCTCCTCCCTTCCAGAGTAGCAATTAGTTCACCACAATGACAATGCAGGAAGCTTCCTAGTACAGACTTTTTGTCTCTGGCTGCACTGAGAACTGTAAGATACAATCCATATGGCCTGAATTACGTAATTTAATTTCTTACTATTTTCCAAAGTCATGTTGCTTGAGATTAACCTCTTGCATTCCAGTATTCTGTGTTACAATATATATATTTCAACAGTAACAATAATAGGTTCATAGGTGTGTACTAGGCTAATGGCCCTGGAGCCTTTACAAGCCTAGCCCATAGGATTACCCTGGCATCATGCCACCCAACCTTAGTTCCTGGTGCCTCTGTCAAGTAGAGCCACTGGAGTGATCCCTGGGGTGAATTTTCTATTTCCCATCAACTCATCAAGATTTCTCTTGAAGAGGGCCAGTGAGGTGCTCTGCTTGACATGTATGGGAAGTATATTCCATACCATGGGCAGTCTCTGGGTTATGAACCTGTCCCTCCAGCATGTTTTGTTGATTGTGGTAATGAGGTTGAGGTCTTTGGAATGTGTGGTTTGGAGGGATTTGGATTTCTTTAGATGCAGCATTTGTAACAGAGCTGGGTCAGACATGGCTTTGTAAGTCAAGCAGAGATCACCTCTAAGTAGGCAATATGAGACAGAGAATAGTTGGAGTTTTTTTGAGTGTCCATATAGGACAAGTGTTTAAGGCCTAGGATCCTCTTTGTGAGGTACTTTTGCGGCCTCTCTAGTTGTTGCAGGTGTCTAGTGAGGTACATGCCAAATGGGGCATTGTACTCAATGACTGGCCTAATGAGGGAAGTGTAGAAGAAGACAATAACCTTTTTCTTCCTGGATGCAAAACCCTTAGTAATAAGATGTGCCACATAGAAGGACTTTCTGACCACAGTGGCAATGTGATGGTCAAAAGAGAGGTTGCTGTCAACCTGTGTTCCCAGATCTCTTATAACCCCTTCTGTGTTCAGTGGACTACTATCAATGTGGTAATTCAAGGGAAGCAGGTTTTTCCCAAATGAGATGAAGACACATTTTTTGGCATCGAGCTTAAGGCCATGGTTCTGACACCAGTCGTTGGTCTCATTGAGGCCTTTCTGTAGGATGTCAACATCACTTGGGGAGTTAATAATAGCTCCCAACTTGCTATCATCTGCAAACTTTGTTAGCCAGAGTCCCTTCGTGTTGGCCTGGACTTCAGAGAAGTAGATACCAAACAGGAGATGACCCAGGACCGAACCCTGTGGGACTCCACTCGTGACTGGTCGGCAGTCTGACTTGGAATCAGCTACTTTCACGCTGTGGGTTCTATCTGTGAACCAATTTTGCAACCCACCTAGTGATATAGGGGTTGATGCTTAGCTTGGTAAGTTTTTCTATGGTTCCTGAGTGAGGAATGGTATCAGAGGTCTTGGCCAGATCAAGGTAGGCTGTATGAACCACCTTACTTTCATCCACAGCTTTTGTGACTGACTCACAGAAGTTGACCAAGTTGAGCAGGCATGAGCTACATTTCACAAAACCAAACTGTGTAGGATCCAAAGTTTGGAGAATCCCTATAGCCTTGTTTATTAGGTCCATGATGATGTGTTCCATAGCTTTGCATATCAGACTCATCAGGCTAATGGGGCGATAGTTCCCGGGGTCTTTAGTCAATCCTCCTTTGTGGAGAGGGATGACTGTAGCAGTGCGCCATTCGGTAGGGACAAAACCTGAGGTGAGGCTGTGACTGAACAGGGCACACAGGTGAGATGCCAGTTCACTCTGTAGTTCATGTAGAACACAGCCAGGGATACTGTCAGGTCCCATAGAAGCTGTATTCATGGCCTTGGACAGTGCTGTTTTAACGTGTGTAGCAGTAATACTGGGTGCCTGGCAATCTACTGGTATTGTGGTTGGCCCTTTGGAGGGGAGGGGTAAAGTTAGCACTGAATCTGTCCGCCAGTATATTTGCAATATCTGTTGGCTCGGTATAGGAGGTACCATTGTGCAGTAGCTCAGAGCAAATCTGGGTTTTGCCATGGAGATACTTCAAATAACTAAAGAAGGGCTTGTGGTTGTCTTTACTATCTGCTGCAATTCTGTTTTCATAGCTAGCTTTTGAGGATTTGATGAGAGATCACAACCTTTTGTTGAGGCTGATAAGGGAGTTTTTCCAGTCTTGGGGTTTCACCTTATTCCACATCAGTTTCCTCCTCCTGTTGTAGAGCTTGTTTATGGCAGGGGACCACCAGATTGGCTTCCTTTTTTTTTTTTTTGAGGAGAGCATCTTAGTTCTATTGGGTATGGTGAGATCCATGCATTTGTGTATGTGTTTGTACAGTGCATTGGTGTATGATTTGGCAGTCATGCAACTATTCTCCATTTGCAAAGGTGCTGTGAAGTTAGCCACCTCTGTTTTTAGGAGCCCAAAGTTAGCTTTGGAGTAGTTTTTCATAGTGGTTACCTTTGTTGGGGGGTGGGAGAGAGGTGGATTTCCAAGGTGATTAGCTTGTGATCGGATCTAACCAGGAAGGAGATGACTACTGGTGCAGAGCAACAGTCACCCATGTTAGTAATGACCATATCAAGTATGTTGCTACCTCTAGTGGGGGTAAGAACAAGTTGGTCCAAGGCATTGGAATTAATGAATTCCAGAAAACATTGGGCAAGTGTATTGGTATATGAGTAGTTTTCCCAGTTAATGGAGGGGTAGTTGAAGTCGCCTAGTATGAGAGTGTTAGGTTGGACATTAATATTCTCCAGGGTGCTTAGGAATGTGGAGTGTGAATCTTGGGATATGGTTGGGGACCTATAGCAGGCTACTACCTGAATTGCTGTCTTACCCATTGTTAGCTGTACCTAAAGTATCTCAGATGCGTTATGTTGCTCTACCAGTCTGGAGGTGTGCGCATCCTTTATGAATATGGAAACACCACCACCTTTGGAGCTTTGGTCCAAGTTCTGGGGCCAAAAGGTGTGGAATGAGTTGTAGCCTGGTAGTGCAGGGGTGGTTTCTGCTGTCTTGAACCAGGTCTCTCTTACAGCACAAATGTCGATGTTCTCTATTTTAAGGAGTACTTCGAGCAAGTGCATTTTGAGATTTAGACTTCTAGCATTGAGCAGCATGACTCTCAAATTGCATTAGTTTGTAACTGTTATGGTGGTAATTTGGTCTTTGGAACACCACCTAAAAAAGGCACTATAGGGGTGGCAAGAGCTTTGGCTAATATCTGGAAGCCCAGGGTTGACAGATGCAGAGCATCTCTGGCAAAGCATTGAGGCCTGTCAATCATGTCATCCCAGGCAGACAGATACTAGATCCCCTTAGAATGACACCAGAAACATAGCCAATTGTTGAAATCAGTCATTTTCTGCTTGTACTGTGGTATCATTCTGGGTGATGGTAGGATGCTGCTCAGGGCTAGGGTCATACCCGCCTGGGCTACATAATCCGAGAGCTCCTCCATGTCTCTTTTCATGTAGTCCAGGGAGGTACATCTCGGGTCATTCACACCCACATGTACAATGACAGAGTCATATTTGTACCTGTTGTTGAGGGACCTGAGTGCATGCATTATGTGGCCGAGTCTAGCATCTGACAGGCAGCTGACTGTTACTTTCTCCTTATTCAACCTAGTGAGTGGGACATCAGCGTGCCTCACTATCGAGTCATGTATGACTAGTGTGTTAGGCATGCTGTTTTGCCTCAGGGGCTTTGGTTGAGTGGCACACTGTTTAGGTTCATAGGTTCATAGATTAGTACTAGGCTAACTGCCCTTGTGAGACATTTTTAAGCCTAGCCAATTACCCCTTGTGAGACTCATACCCTGCACCTTGTGTTTGTAAGGCAAACACTTTAACCATTAGGCCACCCTAATGTGTCTCATGATTAGTGTTGTGTTGTAGTGGTCAAGTGCTTTTCTGCCTCGGAGGTCTCTGTTGTTTGGTTAGATTTTTATTGAGAACCTCAGCAAAGGTGGGTGTGTGGTTTGTGTTTTTACATGTACATTTCTTCCTCTGTCCAGCAGGACACATTGTTGATACTTTTTCAACACAAGCATCTGTACAAATCAGTTTGATATTCAAATAGCATATAATTCTTTACTAAATTCCAGATAGATGTGCTGGCATATGTTACACATCCACTGCCCTACTTCTCTTGGCATAGCTGGCAATATATCACATTGTCACATCATCATTCACAGCTGTGGTCAAACTGTGAGCTACTGCCAGATTTGGCCTCATTAGTCACTTATTGCAGCATTTCTCCATAAACGGTATTACTGGTAAATTTCTGCATATTCTGGTGTCTTAATCTGTGGTCGGATTGCAGTAGTGGCAGTATCATGAATTCTACTCCAGAATGTGTGTTTCTGTACTTTTATAGCTGTTTATATTATCATTTTGCTGCTACAGTCCCCTGCTTACCATTTAACTGGTTAAAGTTGCATTCCAGTGTCTTTCTGTTTACTTTGCAACTGTTTTCCTCTGTTCTTTTTATCTGCCTAGCCTCCACTAAGACATTAAAATAAAGTTTCTGAAATTCTAACCATAAGACTAGAGCTTCAATACTGAATTCCTTTCTAAGAAATCTGTTTCTTGCAGCTTGAATTTTTTCCCTAACCTGCTCACCCTTTTTCCTACCTCCCACCCTTTCTCCATTGTGGTTTTAAAAGGCTGTGTCTCTCGCTTCCACCCCTTATGGTAATCTGACTTCCAAAGTACTTCCCTCTCTTCTTTCATTGTTCTGTACAGATATAAATGCCTAGATAGTAATTGTTATCTATAAAACAACCCTTATAACTGAAACCTGTAACTTACTGTGGCTAAAAAAAGCCATTGCATGGAGACAAACTCAGAGCAGCTAGTTTGCAAGTTAAACAGCACTACTATCAACCCTTTGGAAATCTAACCTAGTCTAGTGCCAAGCCCCAGAGGCCACCCAGGGAGACATCTATATAACCCAGTCCACAACCTACAGTAGCCCATCCAAACACAGCTCTGAACAACATGGATATGCAATTTCTAAGTGTCTCTGTCACCAGCTTGGTAAACATGGGCATCCTGAGACAAAGTAGCAACTGTCTTATGCTCACAGACAACCATTTAATCTTTAAAGAAGCAGAGTATGCAAGAGATGCACATACACAGTTTCACTGGGGGCAAAATTATCAGTTACAAACAAGGTTGTCAAGAATAAACAAACACTGCATCCACCACACATAGTGTTCACCATGCATACAGACCAATTTATGCTGAGCCATTTAAAAAGCAATCTTCCCAAATCTCAGAGGTTTAACACTGAACTTACAGAAGATAACTGTAATCTAGCCTTCTTTCAAATTCAAATTACTCATATGAGAAGTCCATAGAATTGAGCTAAGTGATGCCTAGAGCAGGCAGTCTCACTTCTCAACTGCAGTCTACAGAGCACTTCCTGAAGAAAGCATTAAATGACTGAACAGTTGTATCCTGAACTTATAAGGAAGAGTCCCATTGAACTAAAGGTAGTCCAGTAGGGTGTCCTGGGTTGAGACAACACTGGCAAATATTCATTTAATATACCCATTTAGACAAGTCGCCCTTCATGCATTAGGTAAAAACATCCTGGCACCATTTCCTGTACCAGGTCAGAATTTTAAATCCAAATACCCTCCCAACAAAATAGAAAGTTTCAGTCCAAAATAAGGTAATGCAGCTTTTGGTAGGAAACAGTCTCAGCAAATGTGTGTACAAGAAGCAGCTTCACTTTTCAGCACTCTGCTGCATTTCTACATAAGATAATTTTATGCTGTGTACAGCTTGAGACTTTGCTGCATCTTTAATAAAAATGTAGGATGTATAATTTTTTTTTATATTATATACCTTTGCTATATTTGTTCTAAAAACTGTTATGTTTGAGGTATCCCTAAAGGATAACAAAAGTCTAACTTCAACAAAAATATGTTATTGTGGGAGGATACAATTCTGCAACAGTGCCTCCCCCACCACTTATAGTAGTCTTTTTCCAAAGACAGAGTTTTCACAAAATAAACATTTTTGGGAGGTGGACCTGAAGGCAGAGTCTCCACTTTAATATCTGTCATCTAAACTTAAGGGGAAACCATATCATCACTAGATCACCCTCCTCATCCTCCTCAGGATTAAAACATGATGAAGAAGGACATGGCGCCCCTTTACCCTTTTACTTACAACTCCAGAATCTACAGACATATTGCTTAACAAACTGAACATAATCAAAGCAAGCAATAGCAGACATGACAATACAGTTAGCCAGGGTACTGATGTCAACATCATGGGTGTCCAGGTCTCAGGTACCTGGATATCAGCTGGCAAAGTAGTACAAGGCCATAAAGAAAGAGCTGGATAAAGTGTCCAAGCAATAGGTCTATTAAAAATCACAGGCATACAAGACGTCTACAGTGGAACAGCAGAAACTGATGTGGAGTCAGCAGCATGTCTACTTACTGGTCCAGTGCAAATGATTTAAAATAATTTCCCTGGTGGAAGCCATCTTCTGCACAGAAAAATCAGGTAACTTTTAATATTTACCTTAGTAAGATCAGTATCCTGTCCAAATGCTGCTAACTCTCATGTAACCTCCAATTTAGTAAGTGACACCCAGAAAGCATGGGACTTGAAGTGCAGACTCCAATGGTCAGAGTGGAGCAATGCTCTCCTTAGTAATCAGCTGAAGGCTGAATGGTCCTTCTTGATTCTTCAAGTAAAGGTCTTTCAGTCATCTGCCCCATGGTATACTCAACATCTGCGCCACAAGTTTAATTTTAACAAATTTTTCTGCTGACTCCCTTAATTTTTTTTCCCTTAGATTTGAGTCACCAAATCATTTTTTTGTTAAAGATAAGTGTAAGAGTAAAAAATGTTAAAGTAGAAAATGGGGCAAGGTTCTACAGTTTTAAGGTTCTAGAAATGCCTGTACATTCCTAATTATCTTAGTTAAAGTTGCATGATCAGACTATAGACATGGGGCCAGATTCAATAACACCTACGCTAAGTGTATATGATATGTATTCAAGAACATCCCTACCAAATTTTTTGTGCTTTCTAGTCATTCAGAAAGATTACACTTAGTGTGCACATAGTCTACATGTTGTGTTAACCTTTATGAATCCCTGTTAACATTTAAAGCTGCAAGAAAATCAGTAGAAAAACTAAAATTAGGAGGAATAAGGTGTGTGTTATGCCTGTGTCGTCTATTCACTCAGAATGGTGTATACTTAGTGTACATTTAATGTAGGTGTTACTGAATCCCAGGGATGGTATACCTCTCTGAGATGTTGAAACATCTCTAGAAGAAATATGTATCACATAACATACAAATCACTGCTGCTATCTCATTATCACTAAAGCTTTATACACTATATCTATCATACTCTTTTATGTTTGTCACACTAAGCAAGCCATGGCCTTTTTTACACCAAAATTACATTTTGTACATATTCAAGAAAATGTTTTAATTTAATGAAATGCATGGAAGAGACAGAGTTGTTATGTAAAGACTACCTGACCTTTAGAACAAACTTATGTTGCAAGTTTGTGGCACCCTGGTATCCTACAAATTAAACCTAGATGTTTGCATGAGTACCTATAAATGTACTCTAGGACTGACCTGCTGTGTCCATCTTGAGAAAGGGGTACAACATGAGGGCGGGTATTGGTAAGGTATAAATGATCTTGTAACTCAACTTCTTTATATTTCCTTTGGACCTATGATTCAGTCCATAGAATACATTTTAATTCTCAAACAATCCACACTGAACATGTGGGAGAAACAGACAAATATAGGTTTTGTAAAACTGAATTGGAAACAGTCGCACACGTCACTGCTGGTTGTGACATACTAATGGCAGAAGGACTGCATACTGACATGCATAATAATGTGGCAAGACTGTTGCACTAGGGATTGTGCAAACATTATAGTACTGAAGTGGCTGAAAAACACTGGAAACATGAACCACAAAGCATTATAGAAAATTATGAAGTTTACATCATATGGGATCCCTATTGCCAACAATTAAAAAGATAGACGGTAGAAAAGCAGATATAGCAGTCCATGGAAAGAAGACAAAAGTAGCATTGATCACTGAAATTGCCACACCCAGTGACTACAGTATCTTGCATACAGAGAGACACAAAGTCATAAAATATCAGGATCTGCAGGCAGAAATGAGAGCAATGTGGAAAGATACCCAGACAGTTCCAATAGTAGTAGGAGCAACGGATCTTATAAAAAAGAATCTACACTCGCATTTAGATATGTTACCAATACATGTAACCCCATACAAATTGCAGAAGGATTCATTACTGGACACATTGCGGGTGCTGCGAAGAGCACTTTTGGCTGACATCAAAGACTGAATCAACACAAATTTCATGAACTCTAATCGTACTTTGACTTAGGAATGGGGTCCATTCCCATCATGGTATTAAAACCACAAAAGATTTGGAGAAATTAATAAAGGGCAAATCTATATACCTGTCTGATTTCCTTATGACATATTTGAAGAATTTAATAGGGCTATCCACAATGAATATTTGTCCATTATATTGGGGCCATTCTTGCTGTACTTAAAGTAATGACTTGGGGAGTATATCAGCAATTGTTGAATACAAAAGCACTCACAGACTCTATTTTATTACACTACAAGTCACTGTAACATGTTTGGCTGTTCTTCCTTCTATTTGTCTTCAAGAAATAGATGAGTTCTGCCCTACATACATACATACATACATACAAATATTTCAAGCACGGGCATTAATGCCCTTCTAGCTTGCTAACATACCAAAACATTTCTTCTCATAATAAGTGTCCAGGCTGTTCTTAAAAATATCAAAACTAGTACTTGCTTTAATGTAATTTGTCAGTCCGTTCCATGCATTAACTACGCTGTCAGAGAACCAAATTTGTACACTTCTCATTCCTATAGAATCTCCTACATAGGTTGTCTGATGATTCTTTACTACGTTTTGATAACCCTAAACATTCCCAGAGGTAGTTGTCTCTAAATGCCCTATATACCTGAATAAGGTCTACGCTTAGATATCTATAAAAGACACTGTACAAGTTCAGATATTTTAGTCTTTCATAACTTAAATGTTCACATCCATGGATGCTCTTGGTATATTTCTACTGTACTCTTTCCAGTTTACTCATGCTTGTTTTCTTATAGGGTTTCCATATTGCTATTCCATACTCAAGTTTGCATCTAATGTAACTAACAAACAATGACTCCATCATTTTTGATTTCTTAGACTTTATAAATCTTTTTATACAACCTATAGTTCTATAACTATCATTAATCAATTGGTTGACATGATTAGAAAAACTTATAGCCGAATCTACCTATATACCCAGGTCCTTAAATGAGTCTACAGTTTCAATCACTGTATGCTGTATTATATATTCACCTTTCAATTATGTCTCACAAATCTTATATGCTTAGTTTTTGATGTATTTATCAGCATATTATTCTCCTGTGCCCAAATGGTCAATTTAGTCATGTTATTTTACAAACATACCTTATCTGTAACACATGTAATCAGTTTTCCCAATTTCAGGTTGTCTGCATATAGACTGTAGAACACCGCAGATGAAAAAGTTAGATTTTAAAGATACAAACCAAACAAGTAAGGCCTAGGACAAAGCCCTGTGGGACACCCTGGCTGTAACCAAGTATTTCACGTGTCCAGTTGCTATATGATACATGCCATGTCCTATTTGTAAGCCATGCAGCTATCTATCTTATCAAGAGTACATCAATACCTATTTGCACTAATTTATTGATCAGTGTTCTGTGTATGACCCTGTCAAATGCTGAAGTTAAATCTATATAAATTACATCATAGCACAATTTTTCGTTCATAGCTGTTACTATATTGTTATAGAACATCATGTTACAGGTGCTAATAGATCTATTTTCAACATACGCATGCTGATATATGGTTTCGAGTCCCAGCCTATCCAGTGTTGACAATAAGATATCCAATATTACCTTCTCCATTACTTTTTCACAACATGAAAGTAGATTTAAAGGTCTATATGACTCTGGGTTTATTCTACTTCTATTTCCCTTAAAGACAGGTTTAATAAGCATGTCTCCAATCTTGAGGAATCTCCCCATATTTATATGGCCTTGTGAATAATAGATATAATGGTACCATAATTACGTGCTGAAGTGTTGTCAGGTCATTGTTACTAATTCTGTCTTCTCCCTGTGCTTTGCTTGGATCCAGGTTGCACAGTTCTTTTTCAATATAATCTAATTTGATTCCAGTATCTGGGGTAACTGAATGTCACTGGGACAACTTATCAACCCTTTTGTGGAGCCAAACTGGTTTGCATAAAATTTTATAAAGATATCTGTAATCTGTTGTGGCTGAGAATAAATTTTAGAATCTGCACACAGTTTATCAATTTGTGTCTTTACTCCTTCCACATCTTATGTATCTATAAAAGGTATCCTATTATGCTTAATATCCTTATATAAATTTTCTTCAAAATTTTCTTGATCTTGTCTCACACTATGCTTAACTTGTTTATCCAGCTTGCTTATTTAAGTTTTCAAAGTTGTAGTTCAACCTCTATTCCATTTCTTATATGTTTTGTCTCTCACCTTAATCAGATATCTTGCTCTTATGGAAATATATCCCCTTGATATTGTATGCCTAGATCCTGATGTTAAACATTTTTTTTGATTTTCTGAACTCAAAAAAAATCTCTTTCAAAACTTTCTACATTCCATCTGTAGTTTTTTGACTGAATACCTCACTCCAGGTAGTTTTACATAGTAAGTGTTTTGCTTCCATATAATCTGTAATTAACCTTCTGTGCATTGGTTTAGATTTCAGTTTGGCAGAATTATCTAGCAGCAAATGAATCTTTATAACCCCATGATCACTGCACATCAACAGTGGTAAAACTTGATGTGACGCAACAGTAATTTCTTTAGGAACACAAACAATGTCTAGTATGTTCCGTCCGCTGGTAGTTTTTTTTTTACAATCTGAAGCAATTGTTCCTGAATATATGTTGTGAATAATTTCCTTACTAACATTGTTGAATCAATATTACTCCAGTCTGTTTCTGGTAAATTTAAGTCCCCAGCTAATATTATTCTTTCCTTCTGTGTTTCATGCAAGAAATGTATGTATTCCTCTAGGTCATCTGCACTTGACTTTGGTGCTCTATATACTCCAACAATTGTTATATGTTCCAGGGTTGCCTTTGTTACACACTCTATATCAGTGAACATGTAATAATCGCAGGTCTCATAATTATCTTTAATCTCTATTATAACACCTCCACCTGATTTTTGTTAGAATGTCTATTACACTAAAGACATTTATACCCTGACAGAACTGGTTTCCAGTCATTGTTCTTTAACCATGTTTCACAAACAACAACATCAATCTTGTGGGAACAGAGCAAATTTTCCAATAAAAAACTGTATTATTACTGCTCCTAGTATTAACAACCATCAGAGATGCATCAAATGTTTCTTTCTGTGAACTGTTAAATTTTTGACCTGGCAAAAATCCTGCCTAGTGTTCGTCAAATATTGCAAAATATCTGCTACAAAAATTCTCTTCCCTGATCTTGACAAATGCATGCCATCCGGACTGAACACGTGTGCCTAAAACTAGGCTTGGATGTTCTACATATTTCCATTTTTTAAAACAGGACATTTTTTCCATGTAGGCATTTACCCCAAAAATATTTCCATTCACAGTAACCTGACTATCCTTTCTATAGGTGATTTGTGAAAAATACGTTCTCACATCAGTACAAGCTATAGTATCCAAGAGGGCTTTCAGTTACCTACTAACAGTCAGAGAGTCCTTGTGGATGACATCATTTCACAGGTTCATATGTAGGTACTAGGCTATTAGTCCTAGGGCCTATGCAAGCCTAGCCAAAAAGGTACCCTGGCTTTCGCCACCCAAGGAAATTATTTTCCTGTGGCCCTGTCAAGCAGAACCACAGAAGTGATCTCCGGGGTGAATTTCCTATTACCCATCCAATCACCAAGATTTTTCTTGAAGAGTGCTAATGAGGAGCTCTGTTTGACATAGATAGGTAGTCTGTTCCAAAGTATGGGAAGTCTCTGGGACAGGAATCTATCCCTCCAGCATGTTCTGTTTATTGTGTTGACAAGGTTTAGGTCCCTAGAGCATGTAGCTCAGAGGGATTGGGATTTCTTTAAGTGGAGCATGTCCAACAGCTCTGGGTTTGACATAGCTTTGTATGTTAGGCAGAGATCGCCTCTGAGTAGGCGATATACGATGGAGTAAAGCTGGAGTTTCTTGAGACGGTCTGTGTAAGGTATCTTTTTGAGGCCAGTAATCCTCTTTGTGAGGTATTTTTGCAGCCTTTCCAGTTGTAGTAGATGTCTTGTGAGGTACATACCAAAAGGGGCATTGTACTCTATAATGGGTCTAATGAGTGATGAGTAGAGGGGAACAATGACCTCTTTTTTTCTGGATGAGAAACCTTATGTGATGAGGTGTGCCATGTAGAAGGATTTCCTGACCACTGTGGCAATGTGATTATCAAAGGAGATACTACTGTCCACCTGTGTCCCAAGGTCTCTTATCACATTTTCTGTGTTAACTAGACTACCGCTTATGTGGTAGTTCATGGGTACAGAGTTTTTACCAAAGGGGATGACAATGCACTTTTTGGCATTGAGCTTGAGACCATGTCTTTGACACCAGGCATCTGTCTCAGTGAGGCCCTTTTGTAGGATGTCCACATCATTAGGAGTTTCAATTATGGCTCCTAGTTTGCAGTCATCTGCGAATTTAGTTAGCCAAAGACCTTCTGTGTTAGCCTGTACTTCAGAGAAGTAGATACCAAACAGGATCCATTGTCCCCTTTTCTTTTCAACATTTACTTAGAACCTTTGCTATTGTTTATTACTCAAAATACTTTTCATAACATCCCTAGAATTCTTAATACTAATATTCATTTCTCTGCTTTTGCGGATGATTTAGTAATCTACTTTCAAACTCCATTATCTGATTACAGAAAAATAATGAATTCTATTGATTATTTTTCTTTGGTTTCCAACTATCTTTTAAATTCTACAAAAACTCATATTTTTCCCTTAAATCATTTAGCACACAAATCTTTTTTGTTTCCAGACGATCATTTTCAGTTTACTTATAATATAAAATATTTAGGAATCAATTTAGAACACAATAATAAATCTTCCTTTCAAAATAATATTAATAAATTATGAAACTCTATATTGTCTGATATGGACAGATGGAAGCATCTAAACCTTTCATTTCTTTCAAGGGTGGCCATTATTAAAATGAATATTCTGCCTAAATTTCTTTACTAATTCTCATCATCTGATCAGATAATTTCAAAAATTTTTTGAGTCTGTAAATAAAGCTTTGGCAAAATTCATATGGTTCCCTAAATCTGTTAGAATTTCCTATTCTAGATTGGCATTTTCGAAGGACAAGGGAGGTTTGGGTTTACCTAATCTTTATCTCTATTATTTGATTGTCTCATCCAATAAACTTCTTACTATCTCTAAATTCAATAACACTTCTTATCCAAATCACTCTTTATGGATAAAATTATGGTATAATTATGTCATTTCTAAAAATTTAAATCCTGAAGCTATTCCCTTTATCTCTCTGGATAGTTTATTTATTAAAAATATATCTACAGTATTTAAACAAAAGATTAGAGATTTCCAAACCTTACTCAAAATGTGTAAACTAGAAAAGATCTCGCACCATGTTCAGCCAATTCATCTAAACCCAAATATATTATTGGACAATAAACTTTTGAACTTAACAAACTATCCTTTAATTAAAAATCTAAAAGTAGGAGATGTTTTGAAATATCTTGACTTGCCTTTATCTGACTGGCGTAAGTTATTGAAAGTAAACTGGAATTACTCACCAATTCTTACACAACTAAGAGCAATAATTAAAAACAAATTTGTATCTCTGGTCCCCATAGACTCACAATTGAAAAACCTTAACACGATTATCAAAATACTTTCAGCATCTGATAAAATGCTCTCAAACTCATAGAAATTAATTAATTCTTTAATGATGGACCACAACTGTCTTTTTATCTAATGTTTGGTTGAATTATAATTCCCAATTGTCAGAATCTCAGAAAGTCCTGGCTATTAGACACACTAAGGAATTTATCCCTTTTAAAAAATTAGCATACACACAATTAATGATTAATAATGATGCCTACTTTACCCCAATCAAATTAAACAAATTTAACCCAAATAAGTCCCCTTCGTGTTCATGCTGTTCTCATCCCCAAGCAGACCTCCTTCATATTCTATGGTATTGTCATTTTTCTCACAGATTGTGGACATCTTTGAAAGTCAGACTGCAGAAAATGGGATATCAAAAATCCACGTTGACGTGGGAATTTGCTATTCTACATATTCCATTGATTCATCTTTCAAAAGTTGATATTCATGTTATCATTTTTATTTGCTCATTACTAAAACTTTATATAATACAAAATTGGATTGATCGTTCTAAATTAAAATGGGTTACTTTCCAGAAAATGGCTTTTAAATTTATTGATGCTCAAAGATACTTAGGTGGAAGTCCAAAAAAGCTATTAGAAAGGTTGTGTTAGAAAAGGTTCTAAACATATTAAATAGTTAATGTTAAATATTTTTTTTTTTTTTTTTTTTTCTCTCAGGTTGCCTAACTTGTATATAGTGTACATATGGTGTATGTTTTATTTCTAAATAACTTATCAAAATCTCATGAAGGTTGTTATCACTAGATAAATTGTTATATGTTCATTTATGCCTTCTTGTTATGTATAATCTTTTAATTGTCTTGCTATTCATATAATTAATAAAAAATTTTTTGAGAAAAAAAGATACCAAACAGGAGAGGACCCAGGACTGAACCCTGTGGTACTCCACTTATCACTGGTCTGAAGTCTGATTTGGAGTCTGCTATTTTCACAGTGTGGGTTCTGTCAGTAAGCCAGTTGGCAACCCATCTTGTGACAGGGATTTATACCTAGTTTAGTGAGTTTATCTGTAATTCCAGAGTGGGGGATGGTGTTGAACTCCTTGGCGAGATCTAGATAGGCTGTGTGAACCACCTTACCCTCATCTATGGCTTTGGTGACTACTTCAAAGAAGTATATCAAGTTTAGGAGACATGATCTGCCTTTTACAGACCCAAACTGTGTGGGGTCCAGAGTTTGGAAATCTCCAATGTCTTTGTTTATGAGTTCCATGATAATACATTCCATGGCCTTGCAGACCAGGCTCGTCAGGCTAATGGGGCAGTAGTTCCCAGTGTCTGTTGTGGCCCCCCCCCCTTTGTGGAGTGGGATAACTGTCTCAATGCACCATTCAATTGGCACAAAGCCCGTGGTGAGGCTATGATTGAACATGGTACTTAGGTGGGGTGCCAGTTCATTCTGTAGTTCAGCTAGAAGGAAGCCTTGGATGTTGTCAGGTCCCATGGATGCTGTGTTCTTGGCTTTGGAGAGTGAGGTTTTTACCTGTGCAGCCATGATTACAGGAACTTTGCATTCTTCCGGTATAAAGATGGGCCCTTTAAGGGGGGGGGTAAAGTTAGCACTGAGCCTATCTGCCAGGATGTTAGCAATATCAGTTGGTTCTGTATATTTAGTATCATTGTGCTGTAACTCAGAGCAGATCTGAGTGTTGCCATGGAGATTCTTGACATAGCTATAGAATGCTTTGTGGCTGTCTTTAGAATCAGTGGCAATTTTGTTTTCTTAACTAGCTATGGAGGATTTTATGAGGGATCTCAGCTTCTTACTGAGGCTGACCAGTGATTCCTCCAATCATGGGATTTTACTCTTTTTTGCAACAATTTCTTTCTTCTGTTGTAGAATTTGTTTATGGCAGAAGACCACCAGATTGGCTTCCTTTTTTTGGAGGATAGCATCTTGGTTCTGTTAGGGATAGCACGATCCATGCACTCGTGTAAGTGCTTATAAAGTGCATTTGTGTAGGATTCAGCAGTCGTACCTCTATTGTCCATCTGCATGGGTTTGTGAAGTTTGCCACTTCTGTCTTAATAAGCATGAAGTTGGCTTTGGAGAATTTTTTTATGGTTGTTTTCCTAATAGGGGGTGGGAGTGGGATGTGGATATCTAGGGTGATTAGCTTGCATTATACTGAGCAACTAGCTTGGAGGTGTGGATATCCTTAATGAATATGGACACGCCTCAACCTTTAGTGTTTCAGTCCGGGTTTGGTGGCCGAAAGGTGTGGTATGAATTATAGCCTGGTAATGCAGGGGTGCTCTCACGAGCTTTGAACCTGGTCTCTGTCACTGCACAGATGTTAATGTTCTCCATTTTAAGGAGTGCCTCGAGTGAGTGCATTTTGAGGTTTAGCATTGAGTAGCATTACCCTCAAATTTTGCTTGTTTGTACCTGTTACGGTGGTGAATTTGTCATTTGAAACTTGCCTAAAAAAGGCACTATAGGGGTGGCAAGAGCCTTTGCCAGTATCCAGAATCCCAAGGGCGACAGGTGCAGGCCATCTCTGGCAAAGCAGAGTGGTCTGTCGATCATGTCATCCCAGGCAGACAGATACTGGATTCCCTTAGAATGACACCAGAAGCTTAGCCAATTGTTAAAGTCAATCATTTTGTCCTTGTACTGTGGTATTATTCTGGGTGATGGCAGGATGCTACTCAGGGCTAGGGTCATACCTGCCTGGGCTACAAGATCGGAGAGCTCCTCCATGTCTCTTTTCATGTAGTCCAGGGAGGTACGTCTCAGGTCATTCACACCAACATGGACAATGACAGAGTCATATTTGTACTTGTTGTGGAGTGACCTGAGTGTGTGCGTTATGTGGTGGATCCTGGCACCTGACAGGCAGCTAACAGTAACATTTTCCTTATTTAGCCTGGTGAGTGGAACATCAGTGTGCCTGACTATAGAGTCACCTATGACTAGAGTGTTAGGTACGTTATGCCTTATGGGCTGTAGTTGAGTGGCACTGAGTATGTGGGCTATGTGTCATTTGGGTTGTGTTGGGGAGGGTGGAGGTTGCTTGCATTTCTGCTTTAGAGGTCTCTGTTGTTTGGGCAGATTTGTACTGAGAGCCTCCGCGAATGTAGGTGTGTGTTTTGTTCCTCGTGTGTGTGTTTTGGTGTTGTAGGTTTTGAGGGACTATGTCATGAGTGTGGTGTGGTACAAGTGTTTACCTTCTCCTCTTGACTGTTTAGGCCAGTCTTTGGTGAACAGAGCTTTGCTTCCAGTTTGGCTATATAAGTGCATCTCTCACAGGTCATAGTGTTGGGTGGTAGGAGGACAGGGTTGCCTGTGTACATGAGGCAATTGCTGCATTGTCCCAAGTTGCCCAGATTCATCAGGTAGACAGGAGAAAACACCGAGAGCTGACCTTTAGACATGCCTGAATAGGTGCTTATTTATTAAGTACTTAAAATTGTTTTCCTCTAGACAAGTGAGGAAAGTTGAGTGCTGTAGTAATTTGTAACTTATTTAGTGCTTACAATGAGTTCTGAGCAAGTGCTGAGCTCAAAGAAACCGATTTGAGTGCTAAAACTAAAAAGTTTTTGAAGAACAGACTTTATGGTGCCAGGAATAGTTTAACCCCAGTTAAGTGGTGGTGGGAGGGGCTTAGGAGTTCACAAACAGTCCTGCACACAGCAAATTCGTATCTGGACAAGACCTGCCACAGGAAAGGGCGGAAGCAAGCTTAGAATTTTTTTTCCAGTAAAAGTGGAAATGGAGAAAGCTGGAACAGAAGTTAATTCAACGTTAAGAATCTGAGTGGGTTGGCCTTCACAAATGTTCTCTATTAGATTGAGTGAACTTAATGACACTAGACTGGGAGGAGTGTCACAGATCAAATATACAGTATGGGCGGGCAATTGCAAAGCCACCAAGTATAAGAACACACAACACTAGGGAGGCTGGGTGGGAAAAATTACAGTTCCTAGCTGTAGCCACTAAATGAAAGTTTTAAACAGATCAAGGAGCAGACTCTAGAGAATGCTTTTAACTGTAAACAGACAATTATCAAAAATGCACAGAAAAGCTCGGATAGAGCACTCACAAACAGAAAATACAACTCTCAGTATGAAAAAGCAGTTTACAGTTAAGTAATTCAGTAAACATGCAATTAGCAAAGAAAAATACAGTTAAAACAGTATAAAACAGTACATAAATGCACTGAAACAATAAAAAACGCTTTATAAAAGTGCAAAATGTAGTAGATCAACTGCATAGCACAATTATAAGTGTTTCAGAAGTGCAGTTCAGTGAAATAAGTGTAAGAAATAACTTATCCTGCTCTTGGAATCTTAAGGAATTTCCACTTATGCAATGCAATCCAGAGCCTGAGCAATACAAGCACAACCTTTATAAGACATAGGATTTATATAGCAGTAAGAATGGAAGAGTTGGAAGATCAAATTACTACTCTGCCCCTGCTATTACCCAATCACTCGTACTACAGAAGGTCAGGAGGCCTTGTTACTATCAATAATAATGAAGACAATCAGCAGAAAATGGCTGCCAGAAACACATTTGTACCGACATGAATAAAAATGGATCCATACTTCTTTACATTATGGCATTTCAAGGCTTGTCTCACATCTTCTATTTTTGCTCCTGGCAAGCATAACACTATTCAATGTTCATTATCTTCTCTGCAAATATGAGTATCAGTTCCTCTAATAATTGAATCTCCATTTATAAAAATATCTTTGCTCACCAGCTCTGAAGAATCTTCAGCTTCTAATACAGTAATATCTGCTCTATCAATTGTTATGAAAGACAGATCTTCATCACCATTAGTCTTATTAATCCCACTGTTTTCATTGTGTATTAAATTCTCATCCATCTTGTATTGTAAATCCACAGTTTGAGCCATGTAGTCAACATGTCTTTCTCTTCTTTTTTCTTACAGTAATATTCTTCAATCCTTCCACGTTCAGTTTTGATTTCTTCCTTTTCCACCTGCCCCTTGCCTGTTTTTTCTACCTTCTCTTTTGGGAAAATAATGCGTTTTTCTGTAGACTGAAGGTTTTCAGATAGAAAAAATATATAATCATTACCTCCTTCTCTTTTGGAAAAATGATGCCTTTTTCTGTAGACTGAAGGTTTGCAGATAGAAAAATATTATCATTCTCTGCAAACTGTGTGTTACATAACAAAGCAGTGTCCTTTTTAGTATATATTCTCTTTCCTTTATAGTCATTAATCAGTTTCTTTTTCTTCCTTATTTGTTGTGAACTTCTTCCTTTCTTTCTTTTTTGTTTCCTTCTAAACAAACCAGATCCTCAGACTGCTGAATGCTTGCATTCAGAATTCCAAAGTTGTTAGGGGCATCCATCTTGTTTCATAGGGGTTGAATGATCTTTTCCTAAATGTGTTCTATTTGTTCTTTGCCTAACATTATTTATTTCACCAATCTAGTCATTAATATATGAAACAGCAGTTCTCCAAGCCATGCCAATTGCACAAGTGCAATCATCATCATTAAGTCTAGATTTACTTCTAACAATGGTAAGCAAATCATCCAACCTTTGACACAAGGAACACAGATCACCAGTGTTATCAACTGTTACCTTTAAATACGCATAGTATTTATTACACTGTACAAGATATTTGTGCATTAGCAAATCATTAATCGCATACTCATTTAAGGAATCTATATTCAGCTTCAAATGAATAAAATATTGTAAAAGAAAAGAATAATTAAAATCAGTAACCACACAATTCAAGGACAGCTTAAATCAACTTTAGTGATAAAAAAGTCACATGAGCAATATATAACTAAATACTAAAGTAAGTACAGTAAAGTTGTTCTGACAATACAAGTTCTGCAAGCCAGACAAAAGTTATAATCCCTTTACACAGAGCGCTCACTATTGCTCACAGTTGCACTTCTTTTTAACAGTAAAGATCAATAAATCACGAACCAAGGTAAGATTGTTTAGTTATGCTCAAGATTTTCCTTTCTGCAGTCTGTGTGAATTCATAGCTGTCTAGGCCCCTTGGGGAGGCTAGAGCTTGCCTGTCTAAAACCTATCCCTTTCTAACAACCAGCAGTGAAATTAAAGGTAAAACAACAATATATGAATCAAAGTACATCTTGTTAACAATCTAGCCCTTCCTACCTACAAACAGTGAAAAACAGTGATAATAAATAAAATATAAATTCAAATAAAACTTCTCTTACCAGTCAACTTCAAAGTAAATCACAAACCAAGGTAGGATTGTTTAGATATGCTCAGGTTTACCATCTTTTCCACTAAAGGTGGATCTTGGTTCAAATGTTTTAAACTGCAATTTTTCACATGGCTTTTCTTTTTGTGGTCTGTCTCCAACGCTTACATTTGGTAGTCTTTTGCAGTTTCAGTCATAACAGTACTTCTGTCTCTGATGATTTATTTCTAGATTTTCCGTTACTTTGCTTTCATTTTTTGGGCATTAGCAATTTATCTGAAGTAAGTAGTCTGCATTTCAATCATTTACCTATTAATAGCTGAACTAGTAAGAGACCCAGATTATTCCAATAGTCAGACGTTTTCATAACCGTCAGTACTGTTCTTATTATTTTCACACTCTCCTGTACACTGCAATCAAATAGGTTGCTGCATGGCTGGATTCCCATTTATGCTCCAATATTCTAAATTTATAAATTTTATATTCTGACTCATTATCAGAAACATTATTATTATACCTTGTTTCAAGAATATACTCTTTAATGCAGAAATCATACCTGGACTGTCTGATTATTTTGGGGAACTTAAAATAATAATCTTCAAACAGGAGAGTTATGGCTTTGTGGATCTTTACCATAGACGTATTCATGGAATTTCTCATATCTATACACTATAGCTAGCAGTTCCATTTCTGTATCAGAATTTTGCTTTTGTGTATCTGTAAATGTTCTTGAGCCACAGGCATCTACTTGACACACAAATAACTTTTTCATGTCGTGACACTTTAATGTGGGTGTATCTGTAACTATTGTTTTGAGCAGTTCAAAATTCTCTTCCTTGGTCTGTCATTATAGTATAGAGGAATGAAATTCTGACTATGCCCTGACTACCAGTGAGGTGGCATGGGAAGCTGGAATAGCCAGGTGGGGTGGCAGTGAGTGGCATTTCTTGACTTACTCATTCTGGATGGAAGGAGGCAGCTCAACCTTGGACAAGACAAGACACGTGTAGAAAATTGTAGAGGTGAACCTTGCAGCATATGGATCAAAGTGAAGCCACATTACGTGATAAATGCAGAAAAGGTGAGAAATGGAGCATTTCTCCTCGGGCCTCTGCTGAAAATTGGCTCGTTCCAAGTCGAACTTTCCCAGTTAACAAATGTAAAATAAAATAAAATACATAAAAAATAAAATAAATGCATGGATACAGACATGCAGACTCCCAGAAAGCAACAATAAATGATTTCACAGCCATGAGTAGAGGTTAGACTGGGAAGTGGGGTCTCTATGACAATCATAATTGCATGTGCCCTCACATCTGACCGAACACTGGGCTCAATATACCACCCGATTGCTGGCACAATTGAATCGTACTTCAATTGTGCCAGCAATCGGGTAGTATATTTAGCCCAGTGTTTGGTCTGTCCAGGTTTCTACATTGGCAAGACTGATAGGAAACTACAGGAACAGGTATATGAGCACTTATATGCCATCAGGAAGGGGAAGGTCGACAACGCTCTGGCCAAACATATATTAGATAACCCAGGCCACAAATTTTCGTTTACAGTGATCGATCAGCTAAACCAAGAGTTTATGGGGGGACCCGATTCTTTAAGACTGGACTTAACAGTATGCTTTCCATCAGTTGCTTCCTCAAATTGAGAAGCCTAGTGAGGTGAAGCCCCCTGGAGTGACTTAATGCCATCTGGGAACATATTTTTGGGTCTCACCATTTTTCATTATATTTGTGTTCACCATTTATTGTTTATATCAATGTTTATAGTAACACTTGTGGGAATTTTTTTTTCCACTTTTATACTTATTTTTAACATATATTATAATTTTTCTTGTGGTTATTGACACATTTTATCATTTGTATTTATATATAATTATGGTAGCTTTAACATTCAATATTTGGAGCATTATAGGTTTACCAGCATTGATGGCAGGTATGAGTAGTAGATACCAAATTGCTGAATATTTTGGCCGCTTCTTAGTTAAAAATTTCAAAGTGTAATTATGTGCTTTTTAAAGGGTAGCCGCTAGGGGGCGCATCTGAGCTGAGTAGTGATGTATTTATAGTGAGACAAATGTGTGGTGCAGTTTGTTTTCTGAGGAAGTTGGTGCAGAGCGCCAACAAAAAGCTTGTTTTTAAGCTTAATAAAATTTCAATTTGGGTTTTTTCGTTTATTGGCGTTCTTGTTTACAACATAACCTGTGGATTATAAAGAACTTTGTACACATCTATCTGAATCCAGGAGTTTAAAGGTGCTGGACCTGCAAGGGTGTTTTTTTCACCACTCTTACACCTTGTTTGACAAACATGCCTGACTGTTGCAGTTCTTCTCTCGTGCAATCCAGCTATCTGTAGGCTGGACATCCTTATCTCCTCTTGCCTTCTTCCTGTCTCTTCTAAATTACCTTTACTAAATCATCTTCTACTTTAATGCATGTATGACTGAATTGCTTAAAATCTGTTGTCATTGACCTCTTCTGTAATTTGGGCTACTTTTAATTCTGCTTTTACATCCTCATTTCCCATAGTGTGCATCCTATCATCCATCTTAAGAACTTCATCTCCATCATCTTCCACAGCTGTTGCACATTCACGGCCCAGGTCTCTGTGTCATACAGAAGCATTGGTCACAACATTACTTTGTATACCTTACCTTTCAGCTTCTTTGGCATTCATCCTGTGACACTGTGCCAGTTGGCTATAGTACCTTTCATTCTAAGTATGACGTCTTCATTCAGACTTCCCAACTTAACCACATCTACCATATGCTTGAAGTTGCTAACCTGTTCTATTACTTTCCTTTCTATCTCAGTTTACAGTTTATTCTGCTCTATCCATTTGCTGCCATCATCACTTTCTTGTCTATATTCAGTTTAAGTCCATGTATCCTTAGCTTTGTATTCCAATTCCCCTACCATTTGCCAAAATTCCTGTTGAGAGCCTACTTGTAATGTCACATCATCGGCATGTAGAAACGTTGTTGATCTGTTTCCTTTGATCTTTCTGCTACTGTAGTTTATTACCAGTATGAATAGTAATTGGCTCAGAACTCAGTCCTGATGTGTAACCACTTCCATTGGGAATCCCTCTGTGAGAGTGAACACCATTCATACTTGAGTCATTATGTCCCTGTACATAGCCTGCACTAATTATATTGAAGTTTCCTGGACTTCAAACCATCACAGGACTCCCCAAATCACCTTTCTTGGGATCTTGTCATATGTTTTCTCTAAGAATATGAATGCCCAGTAGGACTCTTTCCTCACCCCAAGCTTCTTCTCCATCGACAATAACACTTAAAGAAGTAAATTATCTACATCTGTGGGCTGTTTGGCTTATATGAAGCTGCAAATGGTAAAATACATGCATACAAATAAGTCACAGAAACATCTCACTGCAAACAGGTTGATTGTATAGCATCCTGATCTGAATCTGAACTGTTCATTTCCCATCTGACTTTTTTCTACTCTGTGTATTCATTTATTAACAACTCTCTCCAGCAATTTCATGCACTGTGACAGGATAACCAGCTGCCAAACACCTGCAGAAAACTGTAGAGGTGAAATTGGAAACATATGGATCAAAGTGATGCCACACTGCTGGATAAAGCGAGGAGTGGATACAGCATCATTCTTAGAAACCTCTGAAATGCTTGCTTGCTTGTCCTAATGCTTTCAGAGCTACACAACTTCTCTGACTATTTCTGTATTAGGTTTAAGTCCATCTGATAACAAAATATGATTCAAGTATTTCAGACTTTACTTTTATTTCACTTGAAATTACTTATCAGTTTCTTGTTATATTCATCTCATGTTTATTTCCACAACAATACATAATTTATGCTTAGAACACTTTCCAGGCTTCAATTATTTCTGCAACAGTACTTTGGAATACTTCACATACTGACAAATTCCAATTGGAAGTCTAATGATTCAGTAATTTCCTAACTGCAAATTAACAGAACATAATTTGAAGCTCTGTTCATCATAGATTCATAAGCCACATCACCCAATGCTGTGAGGAATTAACAATGACCACCATTAAATAGACTTCTTCCACCTATCCTCAGGGATATTTTGTTAAAACCCACCCAGTTATCTATACTGGTTTTAAAGCTTGCTAGGAAAATACTTGCTTGATGGATAAGCGCAGCCGATTCCAGAAATGGGTGGTATACATTGAGTTAGGTATATGCCATTTGGTGTTGTCGATGTGGTAGTGCAGGTTTAGGTCTTTAGAATGGGTATTTACTTTACCCTACTGTTCTCAGTTAGGTGAAGGAGTTCAAAGATTCCTGTGTCATTTATAGCAGAGAAGGCTAAGCACATCATCCCTTAGGAATCTGTAAGACACTGAATACAGGGTCAGGACTTTTAGTCTATCAGGTTAGCTAAGGGAACTAAGACATGAGATCTTTCTGGTGTAGAAATGTTAAGGTATCTGAACAGGGTTTTGGTTCTTAGCAAGGTGCATGCCAAAGGGTGCATTACATACAATGGCAGGACTAATAACAGATTAATTAAGTGGGATTATAAATTCTTTAGATAACGATGGGATACTAAAAAGGATAAGTTGTGCAATGTTAAAGGATTTTTAATTAACACAGAGATGAGCTTTATCTCCAAGAATCCCTGGTTTTGGTCTAGTACTGAGGAAAAAAATAGCAAGCAACATTGTTGAGACAACCTTCTCAGCTGTAAGTAATGGATAATGCTGTCTTTTAATAACTTTGTTTTGATGTATAAGGAGCAATACAAATGTGAATCTTGTTTTTTTTTTACAGTGCTAATTGCACTATTCACCCATTCTACTGACCATACTTGTTAATGGTACCCATCTGATTTATATTGGTGCTTTTCTTAGAGCATAAACTACTGGCACACCATCAGGATTTATTGGTATGTGCTATTTTCTATGCAAACCTGCTAACTCAGCATAGTCATACACGGTATCATTGGTATGGCTCTGCACAGTATCAGAGATGTTTCTGTGACATACTTCTGTACATTCACTCTTTGGTTTTAGAGTCTGAATTTGTTTTACCATTCCCAGCTTCTTACCAGCCAAACAACCTACAAATGTAGACAATTTACTTTAAGCCATTGTGGATAATTTGTTTAAGTACTACAATTTCAGAGCACACTTTGAACCGTTTACTTTTATACTCGTGGCAGCAATTTTTACCTAGCAGTGCCACCCAGTGTCCAAATGTGCATGCACCTGTCTGTTCAGTACCTTCTAATCCTAATGCTTTAAACTATCAAGTATTAAACTCTGCACCTGTGCATGGTTTACATTCAACCCTTTGTTCATTAACTCTCAACACTTCCCCACAATGATCTGTCTTGCACTTTAGTTTCAGAGCTTCTGATGCATGTTCAAACTTCACTTTATCAAGTCTTTTCATTTTAATAGTGTCAAACAACTCCTATTCATGTTTCTGTTCATAAACATGGACAGTTGACATTCTTTTGGGCACACTATCTTGCTTTTACAGCTTACCAACATGCTCTTTCCTACAACAGATTCTACAAGACTGATTACATGAATGCTTTTTCTCAGGAGTATAGCCACCAATACTACATGAAACATAAAGTAAAACCATATTAGTATTTGCCTGGACTCCATACTGAAGTCTCACATTGTTCTCTTTCATATCATTTACTGCTGCAACACATCTGGACTTTACTTCTCATCTGAGACTTTTTATTCAACTCATACCTAACCTTATACTCATCCTTTTTCTCAGTTAATTATTTTAACCAAGTACTTGTAATTTCATTTACTCTGCAAAAATATTTGTTTCTTAATAGGCTGCCTGTGCTTCAGCATCTCTATACTAAAGAATCATACATTACACCAAATTCAACATTTTTATCTGTATTCTTTAGGATATTAACATAAGCATCAGTAACTTATTTATGTTCATGTGCACTTGCAAACAAAAAATTCTAACAATTGAAAAGTTCCTTCTGGGCTCACTGCTATTTTTTCTTTCTCTTCTTCAGGAAAAGTAAAAGAGTTAAGTACCTTAAATGTTTCTTCTCCCACAATGTGTAGGAATACAGCACACACTACCATATAAGGTTTGTCAGTTAAGAAACTTAAAGCAATGCCTAAAACAAATTTCTGGAGTCAAAGCTTTCAATTGTTTGGTAAGTTTCCCTGCAGTGAGACCCTCCTAGGTGACTGCATTTGGTGTCTATTTTAACTGAGAATCACACAACTTTTTGAAGACAAGTAAGTGTATTACTTTTTTCTGCAGCTATACTTGTCCACCCTGACCCTTTCACTATATGAATGGTCTATAAGTAAGGCAGAGATGCTGCACACATGGTTTAGCCTCTTTGAGATGTGAATTCTGGGGCATCTAAAAGGCCCGTGTACCATATGACAGGCACATCACTATAATAACTCATTAGCACTTAAGCCATATACCCCAATTTTAAATATCAGTAATGCAAAGAAAGCTCTCAGAAGTTATATGACCAATAAAGATGAGTGGACAATAAAAGTCTTTGCCAGAGAAACTTGAACTGTCCTAAAAAATATGGCATCAGAAAAGCTACCTCACTGTACTATATACTTGAAAAGAATAACCTACAAATGCTATAATATGACCCAGTCCAACTCTCCAATAGTCAAAACTGCTGTTGATTCTGACAAATAAGAAGAACAAACTAGTTTGTCTGCTATGGTCTGTTTTCTCTGATGCTGATATGAGAAGCTATCCATAAAAAATAATTCACAAACCTGGAATGCACTACTGATTTGAATCCACTTTCCCATAAGGACAGTACTTGACCAGTCTTTATTTCAGTTTTTTATATACTTTAATAAGTATTTATTTTAAAGACAAAGGACTGCACTTAGTTGCCACAGAAATGGCAGATACTGAGCCATAAATATATATTTCAGAAACTAAATAAAATATTTAATGGTCCCAGAAACTGTACACTGGATGTTTTTAAAGGACAATATTGCTCTTCAGTATAGTTATTCTTATCCTAGATTTTTTTCAACTCCCTACAATATCACACAGATGCTGTTCAGTGTCTAAACACCCTTTAATGCCTTCTGTTTTCATTATTTCTATTTTTCAAGGGGATGTGCATTATGACAGATATATGAATATGATTACCTTCAACTCAAAACATTCACCATCTAGCTCTCAATGCATCTAAATCCAAAATGATGATAGTCACCCCCTCCAGACACACCAAAACTGACAAAGCATCCTTCTCTACTGTCAGCCATAACATGACCTCTATCGAAACAGTTCCCTATACAAAGCTACTGGGTGTCCTTATTGATGATCAATTAAAATTCAACACCCATCTACAAACTAATATTAAGAAAACCCATCAAAAGCTTGGAATGCTATACCAACACAACCAATACCATACTGCCTCAGCCAAACAACTCCTATCTACCACATACCACATTCCCTCTCTCCTATACAGAGCCCCTCTCCTTACTAATCTTCAATCTACCCTCAAATCAAAGCCATCTTCCTGCTACAATAAAATCTCTAAGTTTGCCACCAGATCCAAATCCTCCTCTTACCACTGCGCTTCCCTCCATTCCCTAAATTGGTTGGAACTCCCTAACTGTCTGACATACATTCAACTTACAACAGCACATAAGCTCATTTTCAAACCCTCTAACTGTCCTTCCCTCTCCTCCACCCTAAAAAGGCATCAGGCTCACAGAGTGCTCAGATCCAACAATCAAATTCTCCTCAAAGTTTACAAACCCACATGTACTCCAGGGTAACTCTTACTATCTTTCTCCCTTGCCAGATTATGGAATTCACTTCCTCCACACATTAGAACTACCCATAACCACTCCACCTTTAAGACCTTGCTCCACTCTCATCTCTCCTCTCAATGGGAATGCTTCTGCTCTCACCCAACCTGATCCTTTCCATCCCATCCTGATCTCCATTCACCCTCCCTAGCTCAAATTCAACCTAAGACCTCCTCCTGCTCTTTATGCCTGACTTCTCTAAAAATTACCTCACATTTTTAACAAACTCCCTACTTCCATCTCACTTGATATCTAAATATTTACTTAAGAAGCATTGTTTAGGCCTCAAGCCATAATGTTTCTATATTTTCCATTTCTATGTCATTAAAAAAATGTAGAACGTATATTTGGGTTTAATGTTCATTTTTATGACTTTATATACAAGGTGTATTACTTGACATTTTTGTTTCTTTTGTTATTATAAATACTGTATTTGGAGCTTTTCTCCCCGAGCCTACAATGAAAATGGGCTCATCTCAGCCCAATGGACTTTCCCGGTTAACAAACTGCAAATAAAATAAAAAAATAAATTCAGCATAATGGTTTATACTGGTAATCATGAATGTCAGAGAACAAGCAATTTAAGAGATTTAGAAAGCGGACAGGTTTAGTGCTGCGGTTACAGCTTCATGAAGATTTATTGCTTTGGTATGTTACAAAAATGCATCATCTTCTTTGGTGAAGATTACTGTAATATTACAGCATTACATTTGGGTGGCATCCAAAGTACTAAATGTGTACCCACTGGGAGTTGAAAAGTTACAGGATCTACTGTAATACACCTGTACAAAATGTGTCCTATTCCCTACACGGAGGATCAAGTTTGTAGCATTTTGTGAAACTATGCAAAGTAGTACAAATTTCATCTTTTTGTTGTTGTTGTTGTGTCTTTCGGCTTTTCCTGGTTAGGGGTCGCCACAGTGGAACTCTGGTCCGCTATTAATTGGCAGTAGATTTTTACGTGTCGAGTTGCCAGCCCTGACGCACAACCTTCAATGAAGGTACGCCCATTCACGCATGTCTCCACACAGAAGACGCTTTAGCTGAGAATCAAACAGGACAACGTCTTACTGTGAGGCGACAATGCTACCGCAGCACCACCATTGCAGTTATGTATACTAAATAGAAAAATTTCTCAGATATTCTGCAAAATTATCTGCTGCTGTAGTGGAATAAGCTGTCAGAGCTTTATAATGGTTCTTTGCAATTATCTCACCTAAAGCAAACACAATGGCTCGGCTACTTATACAAGGGGTTGCTTGGTGAATACTAGGCCTTCTTTTCCTTCTCTGAAGGAAAGGAAAAGCTGATCTGTCTTTCTAAAAGAAGAGTTGACCTAGTGCAGTGGCTAGACTGTCTGCAAACATCAAAAGTAAGCAATAAGTATTCCACAGCATTTTAAGAGATTATAAAACTGAAAGTTAAACTGGTTGGTTCAATGAAGCAGCTAACACCACCTTTGGCATAAAGAAAGGATTGGATATTTAAGAAAATTTTCTAATTGCAGAAGACTAGGCAAAGAGGCTTGCACAATAAGGAGTGAAGGCATGTAGGTCTGAAATCTTCCTGCATGAAGTAACAGCCACTGTCAAGATTAAAAAAAAAAAGAACAGCCAGTTTATGACATAGGGGTTAAAAGTCCTGACTATGCCACAGACAACCTGAGATCAAACTGCAGCTCAGGCTTCTGAAGATGCTGGTATGGGATGATGACAGTGAGTGGACACTGCTAGCCCACCCATTCTGGGTGAGGGAGGCAGCTTTAACTCACCAGATGGGTGATACCTAGAGGGAGCAATAGGTGTCCACACCATAGAGCTTAAGTCTATCAAGCCTGAGCTGCCCTGTGCAAGTTGCACTGCAATTGGTGGGGAAATCATTGTGTGGAGGCACACTTCCCATCAGAGGTCAGCTGTAGTGGGAGGTACTCCACAAGGGCAGAAGATACAACACCCCCATAGAACCAGAAAGCCGGCTTGTGCTTTACCACCCAACTCTCATGTGAGTAGATGAGCTCAAGGGGGATTCCCATGTATGAACAAATGGACCATAGGACTCTTGCCTCACCTAGGAATTCTCAGCTTCTGTGACCACTAAACATTTGGACTGATTGAATACAGGTAGAGCAGTCATTAGGCTGAGTTCTGCATGGAGGGAATACAAAAAAAAATAAACAAATAATGTTCACCAAGTCTGCTTGTTCAAAAAGAGCAACAATTAGTCTCTCCAACATAAACGTATAGATTCAAGGAAGAGGAACTTCTCTTTCGGGTGTTCTCAAGTACAGGGCTCCTTTAAGGAAAGTCTTAATAGAAGTAACAGGTGTTTAGAAAAAAACAGGAATACTTGCTAATACTACAGAGACATACAACCTAGTGGATAATCAGGCAAGATTTGCTTCGGACAGGTGAAAAAATTCATCTAAAAGTTGTGATACTGAGAAATTTAACAAATCTACAAAATTTCCATTTTTTAAGGTATAATTTCACAATACTAGGTACTTTAGCCACATGAATGACCAATAATTATGAGGACAATAAGTCATTGTGAGGAATCATAACCCTACCCTTAAGTCTGATACAGATTCAGAGATTTAATTCTGTAGTGAGCTGCCTTGCCCTCTTTTTGAGCTAGTTAAATACTTTGTAGAGGCAGCTGCCAAGGAAATTGTGTGGTTTGCATCAAATGAGAAAATGATGGTCTCTTGGCTAGGTTGGAGTGATCAGGATGAGAAATCCTCTGTCCTGATTTGCCTTAAGCAACATCCCCTGAATCACAGCACTGGGGAAAAGGCACACATCAGGTCCTAAGTCCAGTGGGAAGGAGAAAACATCCAGTTTCCATACAACCATATGGAGGCTGAGAGAAAAAAAAAGATGTAAGTTGATGCGTGAAATATGTCTAAAACCTCTACCTTTGTTAAGTCCCACTGATCCAATAATTGTTGGAAAATGCAAGATTTAGCTGTCACTTATGAGGAATTTTTGCCTGCTGATTGGATCTGTCAGTGCAGTTTGATGATCTGGGAGATGCAGACATTAGACTTTGCTGAACTGCCTAATCCAGTTTTGAAGAGGTTCTTGAATTATTTAAAGGAAATTATGTCCTTTTGCTTGTATATTAACCACAACACTTCAATGGAATTTGTACTGAATTCACTCACAAACCTGATTCAATCAATAATGAATGTAAACAATTAGCAGCAAAAGCTGCAACAAAATACAAAAACAATTCAAATAAAAGACCCCAAAAGCCCTTTATCTGTTTAAAACACAGTTCACTAAAAGTCTTCTCTGTAGTGGACAAGGATTAAGTCTTACTTGTGCCCTAGACGATCCAAGCTCGAATACTGCCTCAGGTGCTGGATGAGTGGGTAGAGGAAGATGGTAAATGAGCAGCTATGGCTCACTCATTTTGTGAAAGGGTGTAGTGGTTCCTGCCAAGCACTCTGCTGATACAGTGTTAGGGCTGAAGGCCCACAGCACAGAAAGCAGGATGCCAGTTCTGCAAGGACATGCAGCTACCCAAACCTGTGATAGTAGCCCTTGTTCGTGCACATGAAGGAGCATGCATATATAGCATACAGGGGTACAGCCAGTTCCTGCAATGATTCAGATGCAAACATAACTGGGGGAGGGGGAAGGGTAAGAATATGTTATATGAACTCCCTTCTTGAATTCATGTATGATAGCTATGTCCTGACTGGTACTCACCTGACTGGCAACTGAATGGGCTCCAGCTCCACTCAGCCTGGAGGAAGTGAATGGGCACTGGAGTTCCTGGCTCAGTAGGGAATGAATGGGCAGCCAGGGCACCGGCAAAGGGGAATGAAATTGTACAAAAAAGACAAACATTATTCACAGAAACAGAAATGATCCCATGATCCAATCAGAACAAGCATTCAAACAGACAAAATGAATTACTGTTATAGTTTTAAATACAGGATATGCTGAATATATTATTCACGCCCTGTGTGTGGCATGCCTGAAAACTAACCTAATTAAATTCATACATCATAAGTAAAGCTCAAACCATACACAAATTTTCATACAAACTGAAGTCTGAAATTTAAAACAACTAGACAATATAATCATTTGCAACATGCAAGACTTTTGGTATCTTCCTCTTATGCTGACTGATATCACAAATATGTTCAACAATCCATTTTGTAATGCATCTATTTGTTTTGTCCACATAATAGATGCAGAGGAAATACACTCTTTCAGTAGACAGTGGTTTAAAACTACCAGCTTTAATTTATGTATGGTACTGATTACAAAATTTGCACATAACTACATTTGAATGAAGACACAACCAGTAGTAATTTAGTGTTTGTATTAGAATAAATAAAAACTGAACCATTTGTAATGTTGTGAATTATGTTTTAAATTAATAGCATTTTTTTTTCAATTTAATTATTTCTTTTATTAAATGTTTTACACTCTGATCCACTGTTTTCTAATAACTTTTCATTGAGTATCCATGGAACGTGTTTTAAGGGTAGATGAATTTAGTGTTGCTTTGCCACAAATGAAGTACTTATAATAGTAGTCTATTAGTCTAGTTTATTTCATACTTTAAATGACAGTGCTGTGATTGCTTTATTTTTATTCCAGGCTTTACAATTTGTATACAATGTAGAAATTTGGAAAATGTACCCATGAAGTAGAAATAAGACGGGTAGGTTAGGTGAAAACAAGCAACACACTGGGCTTCAGCAAGAGGCTCGGCCTAGTTCCATAGTTGAAACTAAAACAATTGCACATTTGTGTTTTTGTGAATTATGTTCTAAATTGATGAAGAGCAACTTTCCTAAAACATTTTTTTTGTCTTTTATTAAAGGCATTTTGTATTCAGTTCCAGGCTTGACTGTAATTATTGATGGTCACTAATAATGATACTTAATTTAGTGGTGAATGCAATATGACTGGTGATTCTAGAGTTTCTTAATCTGACAGCCCAAATAAAATTTCAAAAGAGAAGTATTTTTTCCCCATTACACACACAGGTGGTAAAAGGTCAACAGTTTATACAATCCCAGGTGGCAGAAACACTTGTAAATGCAGATTCATTTAGTATAGTCAACTCCATGCCCCCCTCATGGAGTTGACTGCACTAAGAAGAGAACCCACATTGGAAAAAGGTATAAACAAAGATTTCAACGTCACAAAGAAGGTATAAACCTTGTGTACCTTTTAGTTAAAGATGCTACTGACTGGCATCAGGAGGTTTGATCTGATATTCTTGACCATGAGCACCAGGTGCAAAATTAATCACATCACAGACTCTGAATAATTCAGAATGAAATTATACAAGGAGTTCTATTTTTAAGACATAGCATGGAAGGCTGTTTAAATCTGAAAAAGAAGGGATTTTGCTTTTTGTCATTTTTGTTCAGTGGGATAACTATGAAATGAGATCTCAAACTGATACTTTAAATTCTATGGTTTAGAGAACTGGCTCAAAAATAGAAACAAATAGAGAAGTTTAGGTTTGTAGTGACAGTTTAATCACAGTTACGTGGATTAATAAACAGGAAGTGTTTATCATGCACATATTTCTGTTTGTGGAACAAACTGTTAAAACAAATATCTCATTTCACTTTACAGCCAATCAGAAACAAGAACAGGAGTGCGATTACTACAGTTATGCCAAATGGCGATGAATAAGTCAAAGACATTTCATAGGTCAGAACAAATGCAACAGAAGATATACAAGGTGAACAAACAAAAAAATAAAAACTGATTGACATTACAAACATCAGAAATATCAATTGGGATGAAACAGTTCAAGTTTATTACACTGAAACACAAGTATTAAGGTACTCAAAAATCTGAATTCTGTTGTTGTTGACAGATATTCATTTCTAAGAAAATTAAAGTCAGATTTTTTTTTAGGGATGGTAAGAGCTTGGCAAATAGTTCACAAAGCAATTCATATTTATTCCACTATATCAGAATGATGTTCTTCAGTTTAAAAAAAAGAGAGAAAAAAGATATTCATAGAGCATCTGAAAACAGATCAAAAATGTTTTTTTTTTAATATAGGTTCATAGGTTGGTACTGGGCTATCTGCTAGAAAGGCATATATTAGCCCAGCCACATTGTACAGTATTCACCGCCCCTTTAGTAGTTCCCTAGACCCTTGTACTAGCAGCTAGTACCCTTGGCCCCTATCTAGTAGTGCTGTTGGTGTGATCCCCGGTGTGAACCTTCTGTTACCCATCCACTCATCAAGTGATATAACTAAAGGATAGAATTATACATAGAATTATACATCATTGATTGGGATGTTTAAGTTATAAGCATCGTACTTGCTGTAAAAGAAATGTTTATTAGTAGTTCATATGGATTTGTATATTTATGCCCATAAATGACCACCTGAGGGTGATAGTTATATTAAATTTATGAAATTACTCCAAGAAGCGGGTCCATCAATAGTTCTAACCAATCAACTGACAACTTTCTATAGAGGAATCTATTATCCAGAACTGTAAACACCAAAACAAACAAGTTTCTTTCTACTGAGTACCACGCCTTCTGTTTTACATGGTTTGCCCAAGGCACATAAATACATGCTAAGATCACCTATTTGACTCAATATAAATTGCAGTTGACCAAGAAAGTATTACAATATTTAGAGTCTAGTATCAAGCTGTTAATTTTCATATATGTTTACAAGGGTTTATAGGGTTTAAATAGCAAGAAAATGTTTGCTGTTACTACTGCTGCCCAGAGGTTGCACAAAAGCAGTTTCCAAAATCATGATTTATAATACCTTAGGTTTTAACAACACACACACACACACACACACACACACATGAGCATGCACGTAAAGAAATGTTACATTTTAAAACTGCCTTCCTTAGAATTCATTATGGTCTAGGTATGTGGAATGATAGTTGCACCCTGTTCAGATCCATTTTGGAGGACCAGTTCTTTTGTAACAATGCATTTGATAAATGTGTCCCATTTTACTTGAGGTGGATCTCTTTGTCAAGGCTGTAAAGGTGCTAGTATATGAAACGCTAATGTCCATGTGCTAGTTTTAATTTCAATCATAAATTTTATGAAGTACTTTCTTCTTGCAGTTGAAGTTGTCCATGTTGCCATACCAAGTGTACAGTACAGCTATGTGATAAATTGACCATAGCTGTAGATGTTCCACTACAAAGGTCCACCCTACTTGACCTCCTATTTCTTTTAAAGAAAAATTGGCTCCTTAAATATCTACCAAACCTTTATTAATAGATATATAAGACATACTGGTATATCAGATTCATATCATAATGTAGCTCCCACCTTTGGAACAATTTTCTCTTATATGTCAAGCAGAGCAAGAGCCTTGCCACCTTCAAGGTAAACCTAGATACTCAGGCAGACCAAATTTAATTTAACAGTAAATCCTCCTTTGATCTAAGTAAAAGAAACAGTGATCTTTTTAGATTGAATACAAAATGATGGAAAAGAAAATATTTTATGCAGTAAGGCCATTTCTGATTATATATACCAACTATGAGAATGGAAAACAGTTGGAAAAGAGCAAATTTCCAGACTCCAGTGTACCATGATCTTAGACAAAAGCAGCCCAGAAAACATGAATAAAGAATGTTAGCTCTTTTGAGCATTTGCTCTTCCTGACTGCAGCCCTTAATGGTGCCCTAGCCTGAAAGCTAGCTGTGTTGGGTTCTGTTGCTGTTAATGGCTGTAGTGCAGGAATTCTTTAGCAGACCTGATAAGCCACTAAATTATTGTAGATCGTGGCACAGATGGAAAAGGAAGTATTTTTTTCTTTTCCCATTGTAGTGTGATCTCAGAGTTAGAATATATTAATAGCTGGGGTGTGGGAGTGCAGAGAGGTTTGCCCCCCCCCCCGCATAAATGTGTTTACTGTTGGGTTTTTTTTTTTTTTTTTTTTTTTCTGGGTTTCATTGGTTTGTTTTTTGCAAAAGTGCATTTTCGAATAAATGCACTTTTGAAAAAATGGGAATGTGAAATGTGAAAGTACGTTTCAAAGACTTTTGTTGAATCAACATAGATCCATAAATAAATATACATATATATATATATATATATATATATATATATATATATATATATATATGTTGGTGTTGTTGAATGTTTGCTACCCACTGAGTTGAGAAGGCATCCATATTTATGGAAGGATAAAGTGTATACTTTAAAAGTGACCAGTTGGCTCATTCTCTCTCATTAAGTCTTTATTTCCAATTTTAAAAGACTGCTTTATGGTGCTGGACTTTTCTTTGTGTTACTAGATGTTGGTATGGTCCATGCACAATGCTAGTTACGTGCACTGATGTTTTGGGTTTGTGTTTAATTTGGTCAAGTGCTGAGCTGAGAAATACGTTTTGAGTGGATTTATCTCGGAAAGTGAATTTTCAAAGGGAAACGAGTGTTCTGTCAGTGCAGTCTTCGCAATGGCTGCTGGTGGTGATTTGCGAGCATTCATTGGAAATTTATCGTCGGATAAAGATGACTTATCATGGTTTGGGAGCAGTAGTGCTACTGAAATGGCAGGAACTGAGAATGAGGTGAGTTGTGCCTCTGAAATGGAGTGCCATTTCAAGGAGGTAACAATGTTTACCAAGAAATATAGATCTACAATGTGGCATATTAAATTATTAAAAGCTTATCTTGATACCAGCACAGCACCACGAGGCTTACAGGTTCATGTTGAACCCAGGGTGGGTAAAGATGACAATGTTTTCTTATCTAAATGGCATTTAATGCAAAGCATAGCTTCTAAATTGTTCACTGAATTGTTGATTCAATACTATGAGCAGTCTTTGGTAATGATTAATGAAAATTTTGTCTCTACTTTACTAAATCTTCAACAGTTTGAATGATATGTAGATTACAGTAAGATGTATGATAAATGTTTAGAGGATATGAGATCCTTTGAAACAGAGCTGAAGGCACGAAAATTGAAAACGTTCAACAGAAACACTAGGGACTTTAAAAATAATAAGTTTTTTTTCATGGAAACGAAACAAGAGGACCATCAGGTTCTCAGGGACAGTGAATAAACCTCAAAGAGAGAAACAAAAGAGGGGGAAGTCCATATTAAAGTCAGCTAGTTGTTCTATGTATAATACAGATTCTAGTACCTCAGATTTTCCATCAAATCCACCAAGTACTGACACAGACAATGAGTTGGGTGAGATTAATGAAATGACATCACCAGTGAGTAAAAGATCTAAGGGCAATACAGCCCCTTTAGGCGAGGTGGAAGAAAATATCAGAGAAAATGGAGCAAGCAGCAAGGAGAGATCTTTCAGGGACTCAGTGAAAATGTGAATACATCTGTAAATGTAACAAATGTGAATTCAATTAATGAGAATACTGCCAATGCTATCACAAATACACTTATGGGTGAGGATGATATTATTGTGAACTTAACCAGGTTTAATCTTACCAATGCTGAAAAAAATATTCTGAATAAAGGCTTAAAGTATGTACCATCTCATTTTGTTTCACAATACAATATGTGTAGTGATGTTAAGAATTTTTGCAGAGTACTAAATTTAAGATACTACTATTGTACCAGGAGTGATTCTGGTAATGTGATTAATTCTGGTTTTAGGGTGAAGAAATCTAGGTTTAATCCTCCGTATCATCCTAAGGTTAAGATGTTTGAGGAACTTGTACTACGTGATATGCACAGTAATCAAAATACAATATTTTAGCACTATGGTAGTAATCTTAATAGAGATAAAAGAAATGCACTAATACATTTAAAGGTAAATAAGGAAATGGTGGTTTTGAAAGCTGATAAAGGGGGAGCTACAGTTGTATGGGAAACTTATGAGTATACTGCTGAAGTATCGAGACAACTTGAGGATGGTAGGTTTTATTTTAAACTACCGTATGACCCTACTTACGCTTTTAAAAATAAAATTGATGCTATATTGATGTCATAGGGTCATTACTGATGATTTGTGTAGTGAATTAAGTGTGGAAAATCCAAAACCTCAGATTTTGTATATACTCCCTAAAATACATAAGACCCCCCCCCCCCCACACCTGGACGACCAATAGTATCTGGAAGGGGCTCAATAACTGAGCCATTGTCCATGTATTTGGAATTACAAAAAGATGGACTAAGATGTAAAAGAGGTTAAAGCAAAGGTCATTAGGGGTGGCAATAGTTGTGGTAACTGTACTTATTGTAAGATAGATTCAAGGACAAAATCATTTACCTCAGTGAATCCTTCAAAAGTATACGAGATTAGATCATTAATTACATGTCATACAGGAAATGGCAATGTGGTGCATGTTATGTTGGACAAATGTCCAGGTCCTTTAAAACTAGGATTGCTACACATCTTAGTGACAAACTGTAAAAGGCAAAGGTGTGCACTATATAAACATAAATTGTAACATGAGACAGCACACTTTATATTTGTAGGCATTGACACTGTTCAAGGGAATAGACTCTCAGATATTACCAATCATTCTATTTTAGAAAAGAAAGAAAGGGAATGGATTATTAATTTAGGTGCTTTGTACAAGATGGGTCTCAATGAATATTGGTAGGTGGCTAATATGTTAGCATGATAAGTCTTATAATATAAGCTTTTTGTTTGTTGCTCTCTCTGTCTCTCTCTCTCTCTCTCTATATATATATATATATATATATATATATATATATATTAAACCTTGTCATCACATTGAACAAAACATGCTAGAGGGATAGGTTCCTGACCCAGAGACTCCCCATACTCTGGAATAGACTGCCCATACATGTCAAGCAGAGCACCTCCTTGGCCTTCTTCAAAAGGAACCTTGATGACTGGATGGGAGATAGGAAATTTACCCAGGGGATCACATCAGTCGCCCTGCTGGACAGGGGTCCAGGGAAGTAAATATTGTGGAAAGAAATAGCCAGGGAATTGTTATGGCTAGGCTTGTATAGCCTAGTACCAACCTATGAACCTATGTTAGCGGTGGTGGGAAAGTAATTTGGAATTATAGGTTCATAGGTTCATAGCTAGGCACTGGGCTATCTGCCCGAAGGCATTTATAAGCCTAGCCAGAATGTGTTGGCTTTCACTGCCCCCTTAGATTAGTTCCCTGTGCTTTTGTCCAGCAAAGCCACTGAAGTGATCCCCGGGGTAAACTTTCTGTTTCCCATCCACTCATCAAGGTTTCTTTTGAAGAGTGTTAGTGAGGAGCTCTGCCTAATGTAGATTGGAATCTTGTTCCAAAGCATGGGAAGTCTCTGGGACAAGAATCTATCCCTCCAGCATGTCCTATTTATTGTTGTGGTGAGGTTTAGATTCCTAGAGCATGTGGCTCGAGGGGATAAGGTTTTCTTTAGGTGGAGCATGTCCATTAATTCTGGATTGAACATGGCCTTGTACGTCAGGCAGAGATCACCTCTGAGTAGGTGGTATGTATTCAAGTAAAGCTGGAGTTTCTTCAGTTGAGCTGCATAGGGCATCTGTTTGAGGCCAGTGATCCTCTTGGTAATGTACTTCTGTGGTCTTTCCAGATGTTGCAGGTGTCTTGTAAGGTACATCCCAAATGGGGCGTTGTACTCTATGATGGGTCTAATGAGTGATGAGTAGAGGGGTACAATGACCTCTTTTGATCTGGATGCGAACCCTTTTGTGATTAGGTGGGCCACATAGAAGGATTTTCTAACCACTTTGGCAATGTGATTATCAAAGGTGAGATTACTATCTACTTGGGCCTCCAGATCTCTTATTATGTCTTCCATATTTAGGGGACTACCACCTATGTGGTAGTTTGTGGGTACTTTGTTTTTTCCGAATGGATGACTATGCACTTTTTGGCATTTAGCTTGAGGCCATGGTTTTGACACCAGGTATTCGTCTCAGTGAGACCCTTTTGGAGGATGTCTGTATCAGCCGGAGAGTCAATTATAGCCCCTAGTTTGCAGTTGTCTGCGAACTTGGTCAGCCATAATCCTCCTGTGTTTGCCTGTACCTCTGAGAAGTATATGCCGAACAGGAGGGGTCCTAGGACTGAGCCCTGGGGAACGTCACTTGTAACCCGTTTAGAATCGGACCTAGCTCCTGCAACTCTCACCATGTGGGTTCTGTCCGTGAGCCAGTTGGCAACCCATCTTGTGACGTAGGGGTTTATGTTCAGGCTGGTAAGCTTGTCTATAATACCAGAATGGGGAATGGTGTCAAAGGCGTTTGCAAGGTCTAGGTAGGCTGTGTGTACCACCTTTCCCTCATCTATAGCCTTTAACTGAAATAATTCCACCAGTGCTTGATCAGGTATACACCAAACAAATCCAAAGTAAACCAAGTCAGTCCAAAAGGAAACCACAAAGCAGCGATTTAATAAATCCAAGTAAAACAGAGAATGGTTAAGTGCTTTCGTCTGTCAAATCAGACATCTTCAGAACCACCCATATTAAACTCAAAGTTCTACTTAAAAACATTCAAGGAAACACTCCCCTCAAAAACAACCAATGCATTTAAAGAAACATGCTTACAATAAATACATGTGAAGAATTAAGATAATTTGAAAACAGTTAAAAATAGTTAAAAACAATTACATTTCCAAAGCCCTTCTCTTTAATTCACTAGAAACAGAAATATTGTTATTTAACCCTGATGGATATGTGGCATCAAATTTAAGCTGCCATTTCATTTTCTTCTTAAGTAATTTATTTTCCCAATCACCACCAGTATCATGCAAAACCTGCTGTTCCAAAATTAGAAACACAAACTTATTAAAGTTTAAACAATATAAGGAATGTCGAGCAAGTGCACTTTTATTATCCCTTCTTCTAATACTATAAATATGTTGATAAATCATTTGTTTAAGGGAATTATTGGTTTTACCAATATAAAATGCATTGTATGAGCAACAGGTAGCTAAATAAATAATTATTTTTGTGTTGCAGTTTACAAATGTACCCACATTCCATGTTTTGATCTTATTGAGCACCTCACCATCTTTGTTAACATTAATATATGTACAATATTTACAATGTTCACATTTTCTTGTAGTGAGGACCCCATATGTGCACCCAGTATGTTCCAATGTCACCATAAAATTACTTCTATTTTTATAAGTAAAAGTCGGTCTGGAAATAAATAAGTGACAAATGTCGCTACCAGCTTATAATAAATTCCAGTTGTTAGAAATAATTTTTTTCAAAACATCTAGCTTCTGCCATATAATACATAACCGTATTGTTGACCTTAAATGGTTCAATTTCCCTAGTAGTATCCAAACTTTGTAAATTAACTTGATGGCCAAGCCCAAACTTGATAATGGGAGCATATTTGTTTTGTCTACCCATCCAAATTTCATTGCCTATGGAGTCCAAGAGGTCAAGTGGATACCCCCTCTCCTTAAACATGTCCTTCACAAAATTAAATTCTCTCAGGCAATCCCCATTATCAGATGTCAGTCTAGAAATCCAGATCAATTGGCTTCTCACAATGCCTTTTTTCCCGTGCATAGGATGGCAACTAGTAAAATATAAATAAGCATTACAGGCTTCCTATATATTCTAGTTTTTTAAAGTGTCATCACTTTGTTTAGAAAAATTGATGTCCAAATAGTTAATACTAGCTTTGTCTGCCACATAAGAAAATCTCAGAAAATCAGTACTCTCCTGCATGAAACTAATAAATTTGTCCAAATCATCTCGTGTCCCTGTCCAGATAAAAAACAAATCATCCAGGTATCTATAATAAGTCAAACAAAACTTAAAAAATGCTGAACTAAACAGTAAATGCAATTCCCACCATAACATAACAGCGTTGGCAAAGAGGGGGGCACAAGAAGCACCCATGGTCACCCCCTTGCATTGTCTGTAATATTCTCCCTCAAAGTATAAAACATTATTATTCAACATCAAATCCATAAAAGAAACCAACATTTCTTGATCAGCTGTACTAAATCCACTATGGGATAATAAAATATTCTTAAACTATTCAAGACCCAGTTCCTGTGGTATAACAGTATATAAACTGTGTACATCACATGTAACTAATAGCGCCTCTTGGGGAACAATAACCATCTGTAATTTGTTTAATAGATCCCATGAGTCCTTAAGTATGTGCATACTGGACTTGAACAAAAATTTCAATTTAGTGTTGATATATTTTGCCAGGGGTGCAGTAATAGACCCTCTGTAAGCCACAATTGGGCGGAGGAGTGGGTCTAGCTTGTTAGAATGGATTTTGGGTATGCCGAAAATCTTTGAATTAACTGGTTTGTCAACATACAAAAATTCATACAAAGGTCTGGAAATAGTATCAAAAAGCAACAGTTCGTCAAGAACCACTTTAACAGACCTATAAGCAAGATTAATTTCATTAGAAGACATTTGGTTGTAAACCTCCTCATCATTAAGCAACCTCAGCATCCGCCCACAATAATCATGCAGTTCCATTATAACCAGACCACCCCCCTTGTCTGGTTTCATGTAACGTAAATTAGTGTTTTGTTTTAATTCATTCAACAAGTGGACTTCATTTGCTGATAGATTAAAATATTTAGTTGTGTTTGTATTCAAAACTGTTCTAATATCACGTTCACATTGTCTTTCAAAAACATTAACAAGGGGATGCTGTGGTGGGATAAAAGTACTACTACGTTTAAATTTATTCCTAATCAAAGTAGGTTGCATATTTCCATTATACATCACACTAAAGTTCATTTTCCTACAAAACAATCTTAGGTCCAACAAAATGTCTTCAGCACGGGCATTAGAAGCAGGAATAAAGTTAAAACCTTTTAACAACAATTTGTGATGTTCTGGCCCAACAATCAAAGAAGAAAAATTGTAGATGGTAAAATTAAAAAAAGAAATGATGTTGACAGTACCTCCTTGCATTGTCTGTAATATTCTCCCTCAAAGTATAAAAAATGATTACCATGATTTTTTTTTAATATTGCTCAAATAATGCATATCTCTCTCTCTCTCTCTCTATATATATATATATATATATATATATATATATATATATATATATATATATATATATACAGATAGATAGATAGCTATAGATACATGTGTGTGTTCTTGTGGTTAGTTTTGGGGGGGTGGATAAGGTTGTAGGCTGTTATATATGTCTGACAACAGCAAGTAGAAATGTTTTGCTGTTTTTTTTCCAGGTTTGTACCAGTCTGCCATCAAAGTGGTACACAGAAGGTGGCTGTATTTTAAATATGTGTTTGTCTGTTTCAGGGAAAGGTTGGGCAATGGGGGGTGCCATGGAGCTCTTTACATAGGAGGCTATTTCACCTAAAGCTAACGCAGATCACAGGTAAATGGGCATGGCACTGACCTGCCATAATATAGCCTCACCTCATTTCAGTTAGCCCCACTCATTCAAATGCTTCTTGCAGCCCCTGCTGACTTGCTTTCTTTGAAGTCATCATCTGCCCCTGATCTTGTTACTTAAATGGTCTCAGACAGAACCTCACTTTCATGAATAAGGCCAGTACCAGAAAAAGCAGTAATTAGGTGGCCCAATAGAAGGCATACAGAAAATACAAAGATGTACTTTAATTGTGACATATTCTAGGTCTATGCCTTTACTATGCAAAGAGGTTAGGCAACTAAGGACCTGTTGTACTGGAGTTACTTCTGGTATGATGTAACAAGATACACATCATGAATTGATGAGTCTCAACCAAAGTTCCAACAGAAAACTCATGCATCATTAGCTTAAAGTTCTATCTAGCAAAACTGTTGTTACTTTTTAAATTCACTAAAAGCAAGATTGTCAAGAAGCAAACACCTCAGCTGTTATACTTTCCAAACAACACTTAAGAAATTGCATTAAAAAAAATCACATTTGCAGGGTGTCCACCTCCCTGCACTCCTTCCCTCCTCCCAGCTCTGAGATTGCACTATCACAGAGAAAGGAGATCAGTTTGATTTCTCTACATATGACATTTCTTCCCAGTGATAGTCATGACATTTGAATAGATTTGCAATGACTGGAATACTTGAGAGAAAGAGTCCTCTTGATGAGTTTCCCTTCAAAATTATGGACTTCTCCCAAACACAGTCTTTTCCACCTATCCAAAGATGATCTTAGATTTGTAGGCCTGTGAACCTCTTGCAGTAAGGTTAATATATCAAATGGAAAACAATCCCACTGGAGAATGAATGTCATAACCTTCAAGCAGCTATCCTGAAGTTCCTGAGATTTGCAAACAAGGATGTGCCAACAAAGTGCAGAAAGTTGATAGGAGACCACCGCTCCCTTTTTCACCTGTACCCCCCAAACCCATTGAAATTATATTTACCAACTCTGTGATCACACTACAGTGAGAAAAGGGTAAACTTCCCGATCCTCACTGTACCATGATCTCCATTTCAAACCACGGACAGTTATTTACTGCAGGCTATGTTTAATCAGAGAATTGTTCCTTTAAGTGGAGACTGGACGTCTGATCCCATCTACAGTTCGATGTTCTGGGTTTTGAGATTGTAAGATTAAGAGTAACCAGAGTTTCGCTGAGGTGGCCTCAATGTTTTGTAAGTCGATTATATGGGTCTTCGATCTTTTGAAGTAGACCAGTTAAGCTACTGTGTAACTACTAAGCTAATTAAGTAACCTGTACTAGCAGATGCTAGAAAGTTCCAGGGGCTATCAGACTCTGGTAGCATGATAATGCTCATCCAAGAGAATTACATCTGTAAGCAAAATCAAATTTTCACCAAACTCTGTAACGGTCATATGCATTCATATGGAGATATTATATATATATATATATATATATATACACACACACACACACACACACACACACACACACACACACACACACACACACACACACACACAAGCTGCCATTTTAATTCTCTAAGTTCCAAATAAGCATCACGATCACCAAAGAAATTGGCCACTTGTTCCAACACACAAAAAAAATTTGGAGAAGGCAGGGTTTTCCAAACTATGTTTTCCCAAAGCATTGTGCACATCTCCAGACCACACCGCAAAAAGATGTTCCTTCGCCCGGTCTGACAGTTTCCTGCAAGTTTTGCCTATGTAGAATGCTTTACAGGCAGCACAGAAAACAACATAAACAAATGTGGAATGACAATTATACAACTTTTTTGTGTTGGAACAAGTGGACAATTTATTTGATGATCGTGATGCTTATTTGGAACTTAGAGAATTAAAATGGCAGCTTTTTTTGAATGCAGAAGCTGCCCCTGGTTTAAATGAAAATATTGTTTCCAGTGCTCTGCGCTGGTATGTTTAACCATGCCTAGCCTCTTGCAGATGATTGTTTATTGCTGTTTACAACTTTATTGCTTCACTTGATTGGGTTTCTGAATCTGCACTGTTGTCATGCTTATTAAGTTTTATTTGTTTTTACTGTATTTAATGCCTTACTTTCTGAGCTTTCACTTTAGTTCTGATGAAGTCCTGATAATAATAGTTGGACAAAAGTGCTCAACACGAGTTTGGATTCCAGTGTCCTTATTTATTTTCTATTTTTTTAAGTAGCCTAGAAGTTTTGTTCGGATGTTTTCGTATTTCTCTTCTAATAAGTTTTTCTTCAGCCAGTGTCTTTGTGGTGTATTTATTTTCCGAGCAGGCTACATGGATAATTTTGAGGAGGCTGAACTAGGCTCTAGTAGCCAAATTCTTATGGATCTCTCACAGCATTCAGTACCTTCTAGTTTTGAAGCTCTCATACAGTCTGTAGTTGAGAGTAACAACAGAACCCAGGAGTTGATACAGCGTATTAACCATGTGGAAAACATTCAAAACTTTAATGGATCTGTCAGCTCTCAGGGTGCAGCTGGGAACCCTAATGCTTCTACTACTATGAAGACTGAATTAAGCCAGTTGATTTCTGCAATGGGATCACAACAAAGAGAAATTAGACAACTTAATGCTTCTGTAGTTAACCCTTCTGAGCTAGTCACTTCGCAGGGTGAGTTCAGGCACCCTAATGCTTCTTCGCAGGCACAAAATATGTCTCGAACTGCTGCAGCAAATCGGGTAACTAACTCATCTGGAATTAACTTCTGAGCACATTTTACAGTTTTTGCAAAGTGATGACAATTGCAACCCATTCTTGCCTGCCACGGCTGCATCTACGGAAGGTGTTTCTAGTGATGGCCAAGGTGAGCAAACTGTTCAGACTTTTGATAATTGCAAGGCTAACTGTTCAGGCTGGAGCGGATGTTTTTTTACCTTTAAAAACTTAGAGTATGATAACTTGTACTTGAAAACCTGCATTTCCATAAAATTGTTCCTTTTGGTGAAATTCCCTAATTGTTTAACTAGGGAATCAGATTGATACAAGCAATTGACTACTGTTTACAATGAAGCAGGGTTGCAGGTTATGCAAGCTATTACGTCTAATACTGAAAGACTAAGACTCAGATCGGAAATTTCTGATCTTACAACTGAAGTTTTGTCAGGACCTGACTTTGCTCAATTTCAGCATCTTTTTGATGGGATTGGACCTAGACTATCCAGACATGTTGCCACTTTGATCCATTGTAAAAAAAACAGACGCTTGACAGGGATCTGTGGAAGTATCAGTCTCTAACAGCGTACCCTTTGAACAGGGAAAGAAGGTTTGGTTTTGGGTCTGTTTTTAGATCTAATAATAGACCTCAGCCTAACTACAATAATAGATTTCAGCATGGCTACTGGAATAGACAGCAACAGAATTTCTATGCACCACACAGGGCTAATGCTTTTACTTCGATCCAGCCTAATGCTACTTTCCAGCCTAATGTTACTTTTCAGCCCAATGCTCCTTTCCAGCCAGGCAGTTCAGTTATTCCTCCTACACCTGCTGTAATGTAGAGACCTGAAGTAGTTATGGATCAGCATCTAATGGGTCCTGCTCCCCCACAGACTCTTTTACAGTCCCTTTCACATGGGCAAGTAGCTACCGTTGCTCACGTGGAATTTTCTACACCTGCTCCTTTTAATAGTGGTAATGGACAGCATTTTTTGTCCCCAGGCAACCAGTTCTGGGAGGCAGGGCTCCAAACCATTACAGATCCAGGAACCAGGGGAGGGGTCGAGAAAGAAACAGAGGCAGGTGGCAAGGAATGACCAGAACCATGGTTACCAGGAGCCGCAGATTATACAGCCTGAGGCATCACATGAAAGACTTGCTACAGTTAATAGTGCAATATTTAACTTGTCTAACAAGCACCTTACTCCTGCTCACATACAAGTGTTAAATAAGGGCTTTACTTTTGTCCCTGTGCATAGAGCACACCTCCCTGATCTTCTGTTGGATTTGAGACCATTTCTTAGAAAATTAAGCCTTAAAGGGGACTGGCTCAGATTTTTTGCTAGAGGAGTTTGTTTACATTTTAGTACTCTAAGTCACATGTTCAGCTAGAGGCAAGGTTCAAAGACCCTTTTCACCCTACTGCAGGTCAGATTACACAAACTCTCAGTGGGGGCTGTTAGAGAAAGTGCTTAGAACTTATTGCAGCCAGTTTGTCCTTTTGTGTTTTCCTTCCCCCACTCATGAGCAATTAGATTAGCTGAATGACTGAATTTTACTCAGCTAATGGTGTTGCCTCACAGCAAGACGTTGTTATAGGTTCATAGGTTCATAGGTTTATACTAGGCTATCTGCCCTAAGGCATTTATAAGCCTAGCCCAAATTTTTGTGGCTTACGCCACCCCTTATATGAAAAAATACTGTGCCCATTAGTTTGTTGTGCCTCTGTCCAGCAGTGACACAGAGATGATTCCCGGGGTAAACCTATGATCTCCCATCCACAGGTCTAGATTTCTCTTGAACAGAGTCAGCGAGGTGCTCTGCCTCACATGGACCGGGATTTTATTCCACAGCATAGGGAGTCTCTGAGTGATAAATCTATCCCTCCAGCACGTCCTATTTATATCCGTGCTAAGGTTTAAGTCGCTTGCTCTAGTGGTTTTGGTGGATTTGGATTTTTGAGGTGGAGCATGTCCATTAATTCCGGGTTGGACATGGCCTTGTATGTCAGGCACATGTCACCTCTGAGCAGACGGTATGCGACTGAATAGAGCTGGAGTTTCTTCAATCTGGCAGCATATGACAGATTTTGGAGTCCCTTTATCCTTTTGGTGAGGAACTTTTGGGGTCTCTCCAATTGCTGCAGATGTCGGGTGAGATACATCCCGAATGGGGCATTGTACTCGATCATTGGTCTGATAAGTGAAGAGTACAGGGAACAATGACCTCACTAGATCTGGATGTGAATCCTTCATGATCAGGTGGGCAATGTAGAAGGTCTTTCTAACCACTTTAGCAATGTGAGTGTCAAAAGAAAGGCCACTGTCAACCTGGGTCCCCAGGTCCCTGATAACCTCTTCTGTGCTTAGTGGATTGCCACCTATATGGTAGCTTGGGGTTACCTTGTTTTTCCCGAAGGGTATGACCATACATTTTTGTCGCTTAACTTCAGGCCATGGCTCTGGCACCAGCTATCTGTTTCCGTGAGTCCCTTCTGAAGGATATCCGTGTCCGATGCACTTTCCACTATGGCGCCCAGTTTGCAGTCGCCTGCAAACTTTGTCAGCCAAAGTCCTCCCATGTTGGCCTGTACTTCTGAGAAGTAGATGCCAAACAATAGGGGCCAAGGACCGAGCCCTGTGGGACACCACTTGTGACCGGCTTGGAGTCTGACACAGCGCCAGCAACTCTAACCCTGTGGGTTCTGTCCTTAAGCCAGTTTGCAACCCATCTTGTGACATATGGGTTTACATTTAAGCTGGTAAGTTTTTCTACAATACCCGAGTGGGGTATTGTGTCGAAAGCCTTTGCAAGGTCAAGGTAGTCTGTATGGACTGCCTTTCCTCATCAATGGCCTTGGTGACTGTTTCAAGAAGTCAACCAAGTTCAAAAGGCATGATCTTCCCTTGACAAAGCCAAACTGGGTCGGGTCCAATGTCTGCAAGTCCCTATATCTTTGTTTATGAGCTCCATTATGATCCTCTCCATAGCTTTGCAGACTAGACTTGTTAAGCTTATGGGCGGTAATTACCAGGGTCCGTGAGGCGCCTTTGTGGAGTGGGACCACAGTTGCCGTGACGCCACTCCTTGGGCATGTATCCTGTGGTAAGGCTGAGATTAAACAGCTGCCTTATGTGCGGGTTTAATTCCTCATTTAGCTCGTGTAGCACACAGCCGGGGACACCATCCGGTCCCATTGATGCTGTGTTTTTAGCTTTAGAGAGAGCAGCTTTCACCTGCGCATTTGAGATGTCCGGGAGGCTACACTCGGCTGGGATAGTTATCTCTCCTTTAGGGGAGAGGGGTGAAGTTTGCACTGAACCTGTCTGCCAGTATGTTGGCAATGTCTGTGGGTTCAGTGATTTTGTATCATTTTGGACTAATTCTGAGCATATCTGGGAGTTTCCACCCAGGTTCCTAACATAGCTGAAAAAGGCCTTATGATTGTCCTTTGAATCCATGGCAATTTTTCTCTCAAAATTGGCCTTAGTTGATTTTATGAGTGCTCGTATTTTTTACTAATAATGATCAGGGGTGACTTCCCTTTTATGGATTTTGTTCTATCATGTAATAGCTTTCTCCTCTTATTGTAAAGTTTGTTAATGGCTGGGGTCCACCAGACTGGACATTTGCCCTTTGTGGAAAGAGTCTTGGTTTTATTTGGGATTGCCTGATCCATGCAGTCCTGGAGGTGTTCATAGAAGGCATTTGTAAGGGCTTCCGCAGCTTGGGTTGTGGTTTCCTCTGGCTCAGAGGCCTTGAAGGATACCACACCAGTCTTGAGTAGTGTGAAGTTTGCTTTAGAGAAGTTCTTCACTATCGTCTTTTGTTTGGGGTGGGGCGGGATGTGGATTTCCAGTGAGATTAGTTTATGATCAGATCTCACCAATGAGGGATATACTTCCGGTGTGGAGCATTTTGTCCCCATGTTTGTGACAATGAGATCTAGTATATTTTCTCCTCTCGTGGGAACAGTGACTAGCTGTTCCATGGCATTTGAATTTATGAACTCCAGGAACCGTTGGGCTAGAAAGTTAGGGCTTGAGTAATGTTCCCAGTCTATATTCGGGTAGTTGAAGTCACCCAATATGATGGTGTTTGGAGATACATTTATACCCTCCAGTGTCTTCAGGAAGGCTGTGTGGGTTTCCTGAGTTTGAGAGGGTGGCCTGTAGCATGCTACAATTTGTAGAGCAGTTTTGCCTATGGTTAGTTGCACCTGGATGGTTTGCCATTCGATTCTCAGCTAGAGCGTCTTCTGTGTGGAAACATGCGTGAATGGGCGTACCTTCGTTGAAGGTTGTGCGTCAGGGCTGGCAAACTCTGCACATAAAAAATCTACTGCCAATTATTAGCGGACCGGAGTTCCACTGTGGTGACCCCTAACCAGGAAAAGCCGAAAGAAACAAACAAACAAGAGATGCTATCTTGTCACACATAGACCTGGAGCCTCTTTAGCAATGAAGTGATAGCTACTTTACTACAGCAAAACTGTGTCCAATAAGTATTCAAGCCTAGGCAATAGTATTTTTCATGCTTGTTGCTACAAATCTTTTTCCCTCCACTAGCAATTCTTTTTCATACAGTCTGTTATTAGTGTTGCTTGTTTGTGTGTGTGTGTGTGTGTGTGTGTGTGTGTGTGTGTGTGTGTGTGTGAGATAATGTAGGTGCGCTTTTATAATCATACAGATTTTCCATCCTTTTAAAGCACAGCATTGCTTTGGACAGTTGTGCCTTGCAAAGAAACATGTTGGCTAACAAATGTCCAAGTATTCTAAAATAATAAAATATTTTGCATCTTTTCTCTAAAAATGTCATGCAGCTTTGGAACTGAATCTAATCACTGTTGAAATTTTCTCATTAGCTGATGCCATATGTTGTCCTTCCGAAATCACACCATAATTATTTGTCTAATAGTGATTCCATCCTACTGGATTTCTTTTCTCACTTTTTTCTATCATTCATTGTGGTAAAATGTTTTCAACTTTCACATCTTTCCTGAATGTTTGGCTAAGTACAGTTAGTTTACACTGATTAGCAGTCTATACATTTCCCATATACTTTTCAGTACCATTCCTAGTATATTATAGTAGGCAATTACAGGGGTACTATTACTAAGGCAGTAAAAATTAAGTGCTGCAACCAAAATCTTATGCCATTGATAACACTATCCCCGGGATTCATGAAGCTCGGCGCAAGGCCGGTGTAAGGCTTGCGCCGGCAGTGCAGTGTATAATCGGCGTAGCAGCGCCACATGCATAGTAATGAGTGCGCGCCCCAACCACAGACACGTGCAGAGGGCACGTGCGCGAGCCCAAGTAGGATGCGCCCGTAGGCGTGGCCAAGCCGGCAGGCGATGAGCAACCTAAAGTGCTGACTGTCACAGGCCGCCTGCAATAGTAACCACACCAGCCAGGGTCCGTGGATAATGAAACGTACGCAGAGTATGCAACATAGTACCCGTTCACACAAAACGGAGAACCAAACATTAACCCACGAAGTCCAAATTGTACCCGTGCAAGGAACAAAGGATACGCGTAATACCATGTCCATCACACAATGCACTGTCAGTGGGCATACCCAGTGAAGGTGTACCACAGCATGTCAGCGCGCCGCACCTACACACAAGTAGCCCCATGGGCATGGTCACCAGCAGTAGTGAGAGTACACAGCCGGGCAGCCGTGTCGATATAACAACCAGAAGGAAACCAGATACCCTAAACACAGACAAACATGTGCATAGCAACATGTACTACACCCAGCAACGTGCCCGTCGCATACACATAGGACGGCGTATGCCGAAGCGTAATATCCAGAAGCAGAACCCATGCATGCAAATGTAATACACAACAGCCCCGTCATAGCACGTAACACGCACCCATGTACGACCATGCACCCAACCCAGCTAGCAGCCTTGCGCAGCTGCACACCTACACACAATGGGTATAACTCAAATGTAGTATGAAGTATTGTCCTAGGCAGTGCCACGCGGGCAAATATGTACCCCACATGTCAACATCCCACCTCAGGTACTGATATCCAAATGGCTGCATGTGAATGTGTCGGCAGAATGTGTACATCCCGCATGTGGTATGGACCTGTCGAAACCCCATAGGCGTTCACACGCCACGGTGTCCATAACTGTACACATCTGGACAAGGCAGTATGTTCAGCCACCGTACTGATGATTAGCTATGCAGACATGTCAAACACAACACATATGGCGGAACATCTGCCCACCAAGCAGGACGCCCCAACAGGGTGCCACATGCACAGAAGGTGAAGGTGGGACATCACACGTTGAGAATAGCGGTGCCGGATGGCCAAACACCCACGGCCAATGCAAAGGATGGAATAACATGTATATGCCTGGATGAATGGGTATGTCATAGCATGGGAATAGGCTAAGCTATCCAACATAATAGCCATGTGTACCAGATACAAACAGACAGTAACACGCAGTAGTAATGCAGGAAGGCATACACGACTGTGGGAATATCACAGGACATATGGCACGTGCCAAGTGTTGACGCATGACACAAATGTCCAGGATGGGGCTCCCTGCAAAGAGGAACATGTGCCAACCCCACCCCCCACAGATGTACCGGCAGTGAGTGGAAACACAACCCAAACACACACCAACACCACCATCTATCCCATGATAGCAACGGAGGCTGGTCAAAGACCACCATGATGCGTGCACAAACAGGGACACGTGTAACCGTTGCCCTGACAACCCCCCACAGGCCAACGAATAATAGTATGGACATATGCATGTAATGCTGTGAAGGATGTGTGGTAGTCCTCAGTATCACAGAGGTAGGTACACAGATACAATGTAATCAACCGTGATGTATGTGCACTGTACACAGCATACCTGCAGGTAATACATAGTTCAATCATGTGCCACAGAAATATACACATACGAATGAGGACAGGGAATAGACAAGTGTGAATGGGACAAACTATGAACATAGGTTCATAGGTCCATAGGTACATAGTAGGCTATCTGCCCAAGGGCAGCTATAACCCTAGCCCATAGTTATGTTGCCTTTGCCACCCCTCCAGTTCGAAGAAAACAATGCCTATTATATTGCTGTACCTCTGTCAAGCAGTGACATTGAAGTAATCCCTGGGTATATCTGCAATCTCCCATCCATTGGTCAAGATCCCCCTCGAACAAGGCCAGCGAGGTGCTCTGCCTCACATGTACTGGGATGTTGTTCCACAGCATAGTGAGTGTCTGGGCGATGAATCTGTCCCTCCAGCACATTCTATTAATGACCATGTCAAGGTTCACGTCACCTGCCCCTGTGGTTCTGAGGGATGTAGATTCATTAGGTGAAGCATAGTCATCAAATATGGGTCGACATGGCCTTGTATGTCAGGCACAGGTCACCACTGAGCAAGTGGTATGTGACTGAATGGAGCAGGAGTCCTTTCAGTCGGGCAGCATAACACATATTCCTGAGACCCTGCATCCGTTTGACGATGAACTTATGGGGCCTTCCCAGCTGCTGCAGGTGTCGGGTCAGATACCTTCCGAACGGGGCATTGTACTCAATCATAGGTCTAATGAGTGATGAGTACAAGGAGACGATGACCTCCCCTGATCTAGATGTGAATCCCTGCATGATCAGGTGGGCAATGTAGAAGGTCTACCTAACTACGTTAGCAACGTGTGTGTCGAACGAACGGTTACTGACAACCTGGGTCTCCAGATCCCTGGTAACTCCCTCTGTGCTCAGTGGATTGCCACCTATATGGCAGCTAGGGGTAGCCTTATTCTTCCCGAAGGGTATGACTATGCATTTCCCGGCATTTAGCTGTAGGCCATGTCCCTGGCACCAGATATCCATATCTGTGAGGCCCTTCTGAAGGATATCTGTGTCAGATGTGCGTCCCACTATGGCACCCAGTTTGTAGTCATCTGCAAACATTGACAGCCATAACCCCCCTGTGTTTGCTTGCACTTTGGAAATGTAGATGCTGAAAAAGAGTGGACCCAGGACTGAGCCCCGTGGGACACCGCCTGTGACCGGCTGTGAGTCTGACATGGTGCCAGAAACTATGACCGCGTGGGTTCTGTCACCTAGCCAGTTTGCAACCCATCCTGCGATGTACGGGTTCACATCCAAGCCGATGGGTTTATCAATGATACCTGAGAGGGGTATTGTGTTGAAGGCCTTTGCCAGGTCGAGGTAGGCTGTATGGACTGCCTGACCCTCATCAATGGCCTCGGTGACTGTCCCTAAAAAGTCAACCAAGTTTAAAACGCATGATCTGCCTTTGACCAAGCCAAACTGGGTTGGATGCAAAGTATGCAAGTTCCCTATGTCTTCATCTATGAGTTCCATTATGATCCTTCTTCATGGCTTTGCAGATAAGGCTTGTCAAGCTAATGGGACGGTAATTACCAGGGTCAGTGTAGGCACCGCCCCTGTGAAGTGGGACTACAGTCGCCTTGCGCCACAACTTGGGCATGCGTACCTGAGGTGAGGCTAAGATTAAACAGCTGTCCTAACTGTGGGTCTAATTCCTCATTGAGGTCATGGAGTACACAGCCGGGACACCATCTGGTCCCATGGATGCTGTGTTTACTGCCTTGGAGAGAGCATTTCCCACCTGTGCGTTACAGATGTTTCGGGGGCCACAATCCTCTGGTACAGATATCTCTCCATGTGGGGGGGGAGATGTTTGCACCGAACCTGTCAGCCAGTATGTTGGCAATGTGTGTAGGTTCAGTAAACTTCACATCATTCTGAACCCAGTCCGAGCATATCTGGGAGTGTCCTCCCAGGTGTCCAACATAGCTAAAGAAGGCCGTATGATTGTCTGTCAAGTCCTTGGTGATATATCTGTCGGATTTGCCCTGGATGATGTCATGAGAGCTTGTAGTTCTTCACATATAATGAGCAAGGGTGTCATACCTTACAAGGATTCTGCTCTGTCTTGTAGTAGCTACCTCCTTTCATTGTAGAGCTTGTGTATGGCTGGGGTACACCAGACTGGATGCTTGGCTTTGGTACAAAGAGTCACAGTTGTGTAAGGGATTGCCTGATCCATGCAGTCCTGTAGGTGCTGGTAGAAGGCATATGTAAGTGATTCAGTGGCTTGAGTAATGTTTACCACTGGCTCAAGGGCCTTAAAGGAGACCACACTAGTGTTTAGAAGTGTGAAGTCGGCTTTTGAGAAAGCCATATGTATGGTAACCGGCACCACCCACAGCATTGTATGCCAATAGCAGAAGCTATTGTATGTTGTCCAAACACACGTGTCCGTACACATGGAACATCATAGCAATAAACCACGCCTGGATGTGGGTGATGCTAGACATACCCACGGCAGACGTGGTGCGTTCCCGAGGCCGACGCCCGAGGGACCACACACATAGCCGGCCTTAGGCATAGGCCAAGTAGGCAGCTGCCTAGGGCAACGCTCTGCTAGGGTCACCTTTCCAGCCTTTATTTGGTGTAGGTAGACCAGGATGGGGGTATCGGGTGATGTGGTGGGGGCACCATGGAGTCCCTTTTGCCAAGGGCACCACCTGACCTAAGGCCACACCTACAGTACCCACACCCAGATGCGGGTCATTGCTAGTATGCTATATCATCTATGGAAAGAAACCATATATTCCCAGACATAATGGCACAGCATAATGCCTGTCCGCCGCCCAAAGCAGACATATGGCACCCGCGGCGGTGCGGACGTACTGTGCGAGATGTCCGTAACCAATGTCGACACTGTCACGCTATGTGAAATAATGTCAACATAGCGACTCAATACTAAACAGCGACGGAGAGCCCGATGTCCCTGTTGCTGAGCTGTACAACCTGTTCCGCAATGTTAAATGTGTGTAGCAGAGCGGGACTGCCCCAAACTAAGCAACGGACATGTCCGTGGCTCGGTGGAAGCCGTCACGCAATGTTAAACCCATGTAATATAGCGATACAGGTTATAAATACCAAGGTTTAGTAATGGAAATAGGTCCGTTCGACCAGACCGTGTGCAATTACTATAACAAGATCTACAACGGGCACGCCGGCCAATCAGCGCACACGGTTAAATGTGTAATGGGTACCGTCGAGGGTTGCAGCCATGGGATCCTGGGTATGCAGAAATGGAGCTCGGTGTTGTTTGGCAGATAATCCGGTGTCCCGCCCCGTGGGAGGGATGTGGGTATAGCACATGCCTTACTCCCCACTAATAATGCAAAGCATCCACCGGATAATGCTAAATGCAGGTGTGAAATGTGTACAGCCCTATACCAGTGTCCAGTAGGCAATTCCCATGGATGGACAAGCGTACGACCAAGATGGCACCCATAACTGGAAACCTGGTGGAATTACACAGCTGCAGTAAGGCATAACACAGGAAATACAGATAGGGACTACAGTAGACACTCCCCATACAAAGTCAGACCGCCGTGCGAATACCGGCGTACACAGCACTCAATCTGCCAGCACCAAAATGGGGATCACTCGCTTCCATACTGCGGAACAAATGGGCAACCTGTGGAACACATACTAATGGCACACCAACAACTAGGAAGGTCATAGGATGGTTAAACTATGGCGTTCCCACTTATAAAGAACATCCTTCAATGAATTAATAGGATTAATGTCAATTGACCATGGAATACACCTAATCAACATAAAATAACCGCTGGCACCTTATGGCACACAATCCAAAAAACACATAGGTAGATGAAACAGTCAACGTAGAAATTGTCCAGGACAGTGCCCAAATGGTATACAAAGGTTCCTTCATAGACAAGTAAGCGCTTTCACCCGTAGGCTGGCCAGACTTACACATAACATAAAAGCATCCAGGCTTTAAATATCCCTCCTTACACTTTCATTGGTCAATTTCTCAGCAAACAATGAACAATTAACCACAGCATATAAAGCGCAGATGCAATGTTAACTACACACACATATATTAACATCTCCAAAAACATCCTATTAAAACATGTATTATATGATATTGTACTATGCCTAATACTCATCAATCAAAGATCTAACAATATATATAGAAGATATGTATATCATATCAATGTAATACAGTGGTAAACAACTGAAAGAGTGGACTAATGTGTGTTAATTGTATATCTGTACCTAAACTACATTCCTGTTACTTGGGTTTAAGCCACCTGCTTCTCAAAAGAGGCTTAATCAGTGTTTCATCATTCAGCCCTGGTGTGTGGTCAACTCTCCACCTAATAATCCATCTCAATCCGCATTCTAAAGCATAGTTGATGAGGTCCCCCCCTCTGGTATTATAACCTAGCCTTTGTAAAACACTGAATGTAAACGTATGCCTTGTGATGTGTTCACAGCCGGCCATAGGCATACGCCAGTCCTGCGGCTGCCTAGGGCGCCGCACTAGTAGGGCCACCTTTCTAGTAGGTATGTCATGTAGGTACACCAGGATGGGGGCACCATGTGTTGTGGTGGTGGGTGCCATGGAGCCCTATAGCCTAGGGCAGCGGTCGATCTAAGGCCACTGCCGTAGGAGGGGTAGTATGGTCTGCAGGTATGTGCTGAAGTGCACATGAAACAGTGGTCTACAAGGATTACCCATAGTGGCGACACCTGCACAGACGGCTATAGCGGGACACACACACACCCATGCATACAGCTCAGATAGACATACACACACCATAAACAGGCAATTATACACAAGGTTTATGGCGTGTACGGGTACAGTGTCAGTACAACAAGGATAGCTGTCTGCCACGATATCCAGCAGATGTCTCTAGGGCGTTCTGGAATACGGACGTTGCATGGACAATGAGTGGATATGCATCGTACCACAGTTCTATGTGTCAGCTGTGCAAATATGCGATACATGGGACAGACAGCTGTCCATGCAAGAGCAGCGCTATGGGCACAACATAGGTATGTATATATACAACGAGAGAGATACAGACAGACACATGTGGCAAGGCCGTGAGTGTAACTTACACAGCACCACCCCACCACACCACAGCAGGGCGCACGTGGAGAACACGCTATGGAGGTCGCCAACCACAGCAGGCACACAGGCAGTCCACGAGCTGCGTCTCACCATCCACAAACACAGAGATGGCGGCAGGATATGTGTTCTGCGGAAACTCTAAAGCCATACCCTATGAACCCATGCGGCTGGGAGCATAGACACACAGACACAGCTGGCAGGCATGGGGATTGACCACACCCCCACATACCCAACCGCACAACAGTATGACACAGGTATGGAACGCGCTACATGGACCACTGAACACAGCACCGTCAGAGGCACACGTCCAGGTGGGTGACAACATCCGTAAAGGAATAGCCGCCGATAGCCAAGGTATGTGTTGCCAAGCATCTAAAATAACTACACTCTACTGGGGCAGCTGTGAACACACACACCCCACACACACACGGGGAAGGGCCGGGAGTCGAACCTATGCCTACCTACATGAACACACTACAGCATGATGAACTTACAGAACGCGCTACCGAGATTACTGAGCACAGCGCTGTCAGAGGCATACTTCTAGGTGGGTGACATCATCCGTAAGGGAATAGCTGACAATAGCCAAGGTATGTGTTGTGAAGCATCTAAAAGCATGTCCATCTGCAGAGGCAGCTGGAAACACACACACACACACACACACACACACACCTCACACACACACAGGGAAGGGCCGGGAGTCGAACCTACGCCTACCTACATGAACACACGATGAACTTACAGAATGCGCTACCGAGATTACTGAGCACAGCGCTGTCAGAGGCATACTTCTAGGCGGGTGACATCATCCGTAAGGGAATAGCTGACAATAGCCAAGGTATGTGTTGCGGCGTCTAGCATGTCCATCTGCAGAGGCAGCTGGAAACACACACACACACACACCTCACACACACACGGGGAAGGGCCGGGAGTCTAACCTATGCCTACCTACATGAACACACTACAGCATGATGAACTTACAGAACGCGCTACCGAGATTACTGAGCACAGTGCTGTCAGAGGCATACTTCTAGGCGGGTGACATCATCCGTAAGGGAATAGCTGACAATAGCCAAGGTATGTGTTGCAAAGCGTCTAAAAGCATGTCCATCTGCAGAGGCAGCTGGAAACACACACACAACTCACACACACACGGGGAAGGGCCGAGAGTCAAACCTACGCCTACCTACATGAACACACTACAGCATGATGAACTTACAGAATGCGCTACCAAGATTACTGAGCACAGCGCTGTCAGAGGCATACTTCTAGACGGGTGACATCATCCGTAAGGGAATAGCTGACAATAGCCAAGGTATGTGTTGCGAAGCGTCTAAAAGCATGTCCATCTGCAGAGGCAGCTGGAAACACACACACACACACACGGGGAAGGGCCGGGAGTCAAACCTACGCCTACCTACATGAACACACTACAGCATGATGAACTTACAGAACGCGCTACCGAGATTACTGAGCACAGCGCTGTCAGAGGTATACTTCTAGGCGGGTGACATCATCCGTAAGGGAATAACTGACAATAGCCAAGGTATGTGTTGTGAAGCGTCTAAAAGCATGTCCATCTGCAGAGGCAGCTGGAAACATACACACACACACCTCACACACACACGGGGAAGGGCCGGGAGTCGAACCTACGCCTACCTACATGAACACACTACAGCATGATGAACTTACAGAACGCGCTACTGAGATTACTGAGCACAGCGCTGTCAGAGGCATACTTCTAGGCGGGTGACATCATCCGTAAGGGAATAGCTGACAATAGCCAAGGTATGTGTTGCGAAGCGTCTAAAAGCATGTCCATCTGCAGAGGCAGCTGGAAACACACACACCCACACACACACACACACACACACACACACACCTCACACACACACAGGGAAGGGCCAGGAGTCGAACCTACGCCTACCTACATGAACACACTACAGCATGATGCATTTACAGAACGCGCTACCGAGATTACTGAGCACAGCACTGTCAGGAGGCATACCCCTAGGTGGGTGATATCATCTGCAGAGGCAAGGCAGCCGATAGGGAATGAAGACAGAGTGCGCAGTCACACAGCATGTTACCATCCCAAGGTGGGTGTACAGTAACACGGTAGTGCTGCAGTCGGGAATACCAACTAACTACGGAGCAGTACATCACAACATGGATACGGGATGCACCACATACAGTATACCCTATGAGAGGGCATCCGGTGTGCACGATGTAGGCAGCCATTGTGGCATAACAACCACATATGACTCACCTGGATGGTCACCATGGCTATGCAGGATGTCATTGGCCATGGCTACACGTCTAGTAGCAGACATCGGTGCCGACTGTAGTGTGTACCCCCAAATGGTGTACTGGCCATGCCCTCACACCTAGCGGTTGCGAAGGGGAGACAGACATACTCATGGGGTATCAACGCAGACGGGCGCGGTGTGCACTGTACTGTATGTCCATCTACACAGCTGCTTACTGGGCATGCTCAGACACTTAGAATCTGCACAGTGCAGACATGCATACACATGGGGTGAAATCATGGAAGGCAGAATGTGGACCGTCGTGTGTGTCCACCCACACAACAGCAACCCGGCCATGCCACAGACATGGTGGTTGCGAAGGGGAAACAGGCATGCACACGGGGTATCAACGCAGACGGGCGCGGTGTGCACTGTACTGTGTGTCCATCTACACAGCTGCTTACTGGGCATGCTCAGACACTTAGAATCTGCACAGTGCAGACATGCATACACATGGGGTGAGATCATGGAAGGCAGAATATGGACCGTCGTGTGTGTCCACCCACACAACAGCAACCCGGCCATGCCACAGATGTGGCGGTTGCGAAGGAGAAACAGGCATGCACACGGGGTATCAACATAGATGGGCGCGGTGTGCACTGTACTGTGTGTCCATCTACACAGCTGCTTACTGGGCATGCTCAGACACTTAGAATCTGCACAGTGCAGACATGCATACACATGGGGTGAGATCATGGAAGGCAGAATGTGGACCGTCGTGTGTGTCCACCCACACAACAGCAACCCGGCCATGCTCACACATGTAGTATGTGCTACGCGCCATCCGGCATGCAGACGGAGTGCACACACTGCAAGTCATGGCCAGGTAAACCCGTACACACGCACAGGGTGGACACACATGCAGTTACACGTACACACACAGATGACAGCACAGGCATCACGGGTGCAGGCTGAACATGTACACACTGCAGTGAACACTGTAGCTGCCATGCCAGCAGCATGTCATCGGTGCAGCAGTATGCCTCATGGTCCAGCAACAGCATGTGAGATATGTCCACAAGTCTATGTGGCGGTGTACGTCCATCGTGCAGAGTACACATGTACTATCAATGATCCCACAGGTGTGATGTAGTCCACCCATACCGGTATACATAGACAGGTGTGCTCCACACATACCACTGGCCTGACACAGATATGACACATGACTGCAGCTGTACCACAGTGAAACAATGTCTGGATATGTCATATATGTGATTTCCTGGCTGTGTGCATGGACTGCACGCAGGACACATATGAAGCCTGTGATGTACCACATGCATAACACAGGCGTACGCGGTAATACACACACGAAGGGAAGGTGGACACATGTCTGTGGTATGCACCCCCTACAGGGTGTAGCGGTGTTCACTGGGACACATACCCTTGTACAGTTTGCCTGTGACAGCTGTGATACCATACCACAGTCCATGTTCCATGTATGTCAACCCACATGTCACAACGTAGCAATGCATACACACATGGCAACAGGGGATACATGTGACACGTGTACTGTGCATGGTGCAGCCGTGCATGAGCGGTGTACGATGTCCATAACACAGTTGCAAACCCCTACCACATGCATACCCATCATGGGGGCCGTCATATGGTGGCATAGTAACAGCACGCATCGCAGTATGTGTGTACACCATGTGTTTAAACACCTGTCCACATGCATGTGTGCAGGTGCTGGTCACAGGTGTGTCACACACCATCCTACCCTGCCATGTGCATACAGTCTGCTATGTCGCCTTTACATGACAGCGCTGCCATAATGCATACCCATCGGCCATGCGTCATTGACCATATGTCACATGGCCACTGTAACCCCTACCACCTCCCAAGGGCAAATATTGGCACAGCTGCCAGATACAGTGGTGGTACGCAGGATGCACTACATACCGCTGCACGCCTGCACATATCCCATATAGCGGGTGTGGCATTCCTAGCACCAACATGTGTGCAGGAATGTGTGCCCATGTATGCCACAGATCGGGGGGACTATGTGCCACGTGCCACACATCACTGTACACCATGGTAGAGATCTGTACATACCTCAGTGTGGGGTGCATGGATGTGGATGGTGCAGTACATGCAACACGTCATCCCTCAGTGTAGACATGTGTGGTCACCACCATGTCAGTGTGTCAACATGTGTGTATGTCTGCTGCCTGTTGTGAGGGTGTATGCAGATATAGTGTTGTGACTGGACACTGACCACACAGGGTGACCATCCCGTACTGGTGCTGCATTGTACAGCCCTGTCAATGCCATACCTGTGAGCCTTACTGGCCACCTGTGCAAGACCACCCCCTGTGACATGGCGCGTGGGTGCATTGTCTTGTGAGGGTGCTGACCACACAGACAGGTGTCCCCATCTGCACACAATGGGGTGTGTGCCATTGAGGTGTACGCACCGATGCGGACATATTCCTGTACCGGTACAGCATCCAACTGCTGCACACTGTGCACCACAGCTGACAGGTGACACCTGCGGTCAGTTGCCAGCACACTGCGTACGATACCTGTAGAATGTCACCATACCTGTACTGTGTCATGCCATGTATGTGATGTCTCTGTCCACCGTAGCCTGTGGCACCGACCACAGGCGTCAGGTGCAGTATATGTGTGGACATGTGCGTCATGTACCATGTAAGCAACGTCACACTATATCTGGCTCCGTGCTCCGCAGGTTTACGTGTATAACCTCTCTTCTTGCAATCTCGACTGTCTGTTCTCTATATCACAAAAGCTCTGCACCTGCTCCCATAGTATTCCTACATAGGTAAAGTACATGTATACTAAATGGAGTACTACACTGGCCTAGAATCCCCTTGTGTACCCACTTCCCTATAGGTGCCTTCTGACCCAGTTACACAGCAAATGCATTCACGTTCTCTGGCATGTCGAAGGGTCAATTGCTAGCGACCTCTCCTGTTCAGATGGTGAATCTGGGAGTCTTGGGCACTGTTACAGGTGCCTCATGGACACGGACAAGCCGCACCTCCCCCACTAAACATGATACATGTGAGAGATGCAACTATATGGCCAGACAGGGGGCTGTGCTCTCTCAAACCATGACCGGCAAGACCAAACGGGAGGGGAAGGACACCATGCACACCACAAACCCAGTGTCACATGTAACTATCGCAAATGCTAATCAAACACATGAACACACTAAGACATACCTGGAGGCACTGTTAAAACATGTCACAAACCTAACGAGCCCTCTGAAGCAGACACCCAAGCAACTGCCTCCACAAGACATAGGACATGCAACACATAGTTCTCAACGTCAGTGTGCTAAACAGTCAGAGCCCCAAAGGCAACACACACAATGCCAGACACACTTGTAATGGGTGACGCCACTGTCAGACACACCGACGTCCCACCCACCAGACTGAACAAGGGAATGATCACAGTAGGCTGCCTGTCGGGCGCTGGAATCCGCCACATAACACACGCACTCAGGTCACTCTGCAGCATGTACAAGTATGACGCGGTCATTGCCCATGCTGGTGTCAACGACCGGAGACATACCACCCTGGGATACATGAAAGGAGACATAGAGGGCCTCTCAGATTGTGTAGCCCAGGCCAGCATGTCCCTGACCCTGGGCAGTATCCCACCCTCATCAAGTATGATGCCTCTATACTGGCTCCAAGTGGTCACCCTTGATAATGTGCCTGGTTACCGGTGTCAGTCCGAGGGGATCCAAATTCCTCATACCTGGGATGACATGCTTGGCATGCCACGCCCCTTCGCAAGGGATGGCTCGCACCTGTCGCCCCTGGTCTTCAAGGGTTTGGCTAAGGCACCTGCCACCCCCACAGTGCCCACTGCAGGCAAGGCTGGAATGATAAACCTACCACCCTACACTACAAACCTGGAGAACAGACAGGGTAATACTGCTCAGTGCCAGTGGTCTACGCCCAAGCTGCATGCCCTCAAATGCCCTCCTCAGTATGGAGGACATCGATGTCAGTGCTGTGACTGAAACATTGTTCAGGGCTGCTGAGAGTACCCCAGCACTATCAGGTCATACCCCATATCACGCGTTCAGGACCATAACCCGGACCTAACACAGAAGGAGGGGGAGTCTCCATTTCCATGAAGGATACACACACCTCCAGGTTGGCAGACATGCACGTAGCAGCGGGGAATATCCAGGTGCAATTAACCATGGGTAGGACTGCCCTACAGTTTGTTGCATGCTACAGACCACCCTCCCAAACCCAGGATACCTGCACAGCCTTCCTGAAGACACTGGTGAGTATGAATGCTCTCACAACACCGTCATATTGGGTGACATCAACCACCCATACATAGACCAGGAACATTACCCAGGACACAACACCCTACACCAAAGGTTCCAGGTGTTCATACACCTGAATGCTGTGGAACAACCATGCACCATACCCACAAGGGGGGAACTATACTAGTTCTGATCATCACACATGGGGACGACATGCTCCACACAGGATGTACATCCCTCAACGGTGAGGTCAGACCATATAGTGAACTCACTGGAGATCTGCATCCTGCACCCAACACCGGCATGGGAGACCACAGTGAAGACCTCTCCACAGCGAACCACACATGTCATATGACTGGTGTGGTACCCTACAAGGCCTCCATGCCAGTGGTAAACACAGGCCACACTGCTGAAACCCTTACAAATGCCTTCTATGAGCACCCCCAGGTATGTCTGCACCAAGCGATCCCTGATAACATCAGGACCTTGTCCACCAAAGGCAGGCACATGGTCTGGTGGACCCCAGCCATTGACAAACCGTACAACAAGAGTTGAAAGCTACTACATGACAGAGCAATATCAGTACCAGGGAAGGCATCACTGATGAATACCGGCATTAACATACGATCACTCATACAATCATCCAAGGCCGCCTGTGAGACTGGACTTGCAAAGGACACATAAGACAACCATAAGGCCTTCCTTAGCTATGGTAGGAACATGGGTGGAAGCACACAGTTATGTTCGGAATTACTCCAGAATGGTACATTGATCACTGAACCCACAGACATTGCCAACAAACCAGCAGACAGGTTCCGTGCATACATCTACCCTCCCTCCCCCTCCCAAGAGGGGACGTATCCATCCCACCAGAGTCTAGCCTCCCAAACATCCCGTATGCCCAGGGGAGAGCTGATATCTGTTAAGCAGTGAACACAACATCAATGGGACCAGATGGTGTCCCCGGCTGTGTGCTACACAACCTCAATGAGGCCCTCACCCCGCACATAAGGCTGCTGTTTCATCTTAGCCTTACTACGGGCTACGTACCCGATGGATGGCATACGGCAACTGTGGTCCCACTACACCAGGGTAGTGCTCCTATGGACTCTGTACATCCCTGCCCTATAAGCTTGACAAGCCTTGTCTGCAAAGCTATGGGGAGGTCCATACTGGAGCCCATAAATAAAGACATTGGTGTACGGCAAATACCGGAACATACCCACATCGGCTTAGTCAAGGCAGATCCTGCCTCTCGAACCTGGTCGACCTGTTTGGAGGAGTCACTAAGGCCATTGATGGGGGTACGTCGGTTTGCACAGACTACCATGACCTGGCGGGAGCGTTCAAACCACACTCCACGTGGGCATCATAGAAAGGCTCACCAGCGTAGATGTAGAGACATATGTCACACGATGGTTTGCCAACTGGATGGAGGTCAAACCCCACAGGGTTGGTGTTCCTGGTGCCATGTCAGACTCCAAGCTGGTCCCGAGTGGTGGCCCACAGGGCTCAGTCCTGGGCCCCCTCCTGTTCGGCATTCAACTTTCCGATGTGCATGCAAACATAGGGGGATTGTGGCAGACAAGGTATGCAGATGACTGCACACCGGCCACCATACTCAACACCCCATCAGACACGGACATCCACCTGGGGTCTCATAGAAATGGATAACTGGTGCCAGAGCCATGGCCTGAAGCTACATGCCAGGGAAGGTATAGACCTACCCCTTGGGAAAGACATGTTCACCCCGAATTACCACATAGGTGGCAATCCATTAAACATGGTGGACGTGATCAGGGACATGGGTACCAAACCTGTCGGTAACCTCGACACTCACATTGCCAATGTGGTTGGGAAGACATTCCACTGTGCCCACCTGGTCATGAAGGGATTCACATCCACATCAGGGGAGGTCATTGTACCCCTGTACTCTTCACACATCAGACCAATGATTGGGTACAACGCCACATTTGGAATGTACCTAACCTGACACCTGCAGCACTCGGAAGGACCTCAAATGTTCCACAACACAGGGATAAAGGTGCTGAAACATATGTCACATGCTGCCCGACTGAGGGGACTCCGGCTGTATACCTTCTCATACCGTCTGCTCTGAGGTGATCTGTGCCTGACATACACGGCCATGTCCGACCTGGGTGACATGGACATGTTCCACCTCCTAGGCTCCAAACAACCACGGGCACGGAAGCAACTGACAGAAACCTCAACATGGACATAAATAGGACGTGCGGGAGGACAGGTTCATCGCCCAGAGACCCCCTACAACATGGAAAAGATTCCCAGCCCCTGTGAAGCAGAGCCCCTCAATGACTCTGTCCAAGAGTAATCCTGACGTGTGGATGGGAGATCGTAGGTATGCGCCAGGCATCATCTCTGTGTCACTGCTGGACAGAGGGACAGCAGACCAATGGATATAGTATCCTCATCCTAAGGGGTGGTGAAAGCTACACACACTCTGGCTAGGCTTACACATGCCGTAGGGCACATAGCCTGGTATGTACCTATGTACCTATGTAGGAGTCCATGCAGGTTGCGGGTACCTGTGGTATGCTGATATTGCCAGATGTGCCTGTGGGTAACCCACAGCTACACATGGGGGACTGATAACAGTGCTCCCAGTAGGCACATGCAAGTACACCATATGAGGCATACAGGTTAACAGAACCAACATGGTGCTACACATGTAACCGTCACACATACCGTGTACACAGCTCAATGTATGCTGCACCTGCACTACATGGTATGTCTGCTGCATGATGTCAGTACACAACCCACGTCACATACGCACCTGTCACCTGTCATTCACAACCACTGCAACATACACATCATGCACTATGCGGACACAGGTATCACATACACCTCTCACTAACTTGTCCACCCTGTGCATCAGAATATATTTGCATAACCGTGCACCGATGGTGTGGGTGACAGTGCTGCGGCAGAGGCTTCATCATATGCACAGGGTAATATGTGTGCCAGGGGCATAGGCTGTACCAATGGATGACATCATGTGTGTGTGTAAGGGCCGGTGCATTTACTGGGCATGACTGTGCAGAATGCATGTGGATGTGGTGGAGCCCTACAGTTGTGTCTGCTGTGTGTGGGTATGTGTGTACACAGTTCAGCCATCTGTGATGCCTACACGGGGTATACTTGGCAGCCCCAGACTGTACAGTGCAGGTTGTATGGCTCACTGTGTCCGTCTGCGGCCATGTGACCCGTGCCTGCCTGGGGTCGCACGGGCACTACCAGGTGGAGGTATGGAGTGGCCACTCTCCGATGACACATGTCCGCTGGAACCGTGTCCACGCTGGGACCAGCCAGGGCCACGTCCACGTGGCCTGCTGTGTCCTGGTGTGGTTGGTGTAGCACCAGCTGCACTGCTGCTGCTACCGGCACTGTGTGAGTGGGCATGAGAGGTGGCACGCACACGTCGACCGACACTTGGTGGTGTTGCTGGCCTACGGCCACGTGTCCTACGCCTTCACCCCTACCAGGTGTTCCAGCACAGACAGCTCACGCTCGCGGATTGACATGCCTCGGTCGAGGATTCCAACCATCTCACCTAATCGCCTATCCAGAACATTAGCAAGCTGCTGTTGAGCATTCGCCAATGACTGGATGTTCTCATTTAGGGAACGGATTGTGGCCCTCTGCAGCCTCTGCCCTTCTTGGTTCTGCCATTCAGCACGTGCCTGTGCCGCCATTACAGTCTGGAACATGCGTCTGGTGATACCAGCTGCTGCACCCTGTACAGCAGGTGTATGTCTGCCAGAGCTCCACCTACGAGCAGCACCAGCCACATGCCTGTGTGGCACATCACCAGTCATTACACTGGCAACATGGTGTGTACCCGCACCTTCTGTAGCCACCACACATTCCTGCTCAATGCCAACAGATGCTGACTGTCCTTCCTCTATGGGCAACGGTGATGTTGTATGTGTCGGCATCAGAACCATGTGCGGAGATGAAGGGGACATAGGTGGGATGTTAACCAATGGCACAGCTTCTGCCCTTGACAACCCTGCCTGTGCCTCATGCATATGGTCATCACCGCTAGTATCTGTGGGGACACTAGCATCAGATGGACCGCAGGAGGGGAACGCACCTACACCACCTGTGAATACAAAGACATACTGTAAGATACATTACACACATGCAGACACACACACAGACACACACACACACAGACACACACACGCACACACACACACACGCAGACACACACACACGCTGACACACACACGCAGACACACACACACGCAGACACATCATGCATGTGATATTGCAGATGGCATGCAGCATTCCCACACCACAGCTCAGTGAATGCAGGCCAGACATTAATAGTGGTAGTATGCATACTGCCCTGGGGTGCACACTACATCAAGCAGGTGTCATTTCAGTAGGCATGCAGTACACACATTCATGGTAGTTTGCATGCATCACCAAGATACACCGTGTGGCCACAGGCAGGTTAACAGTACACATGGCTGGCGTCACTTTGACATGTACTCCGCCAACATGTGCGATAACATGTGGACATGTGACAATGGTGTCCCACCACATGCACCGCATCATACTGGACGTCACAGTGCAGTGTTATGTGTACAGGCTACAGATAGAATGCATGTGCAACAAAGATGTCTGTGCAGGTGTGGTTGGTGTGAGCTGTGTACATAGCTATACAGTGGGGAGTACAGGCACTGTGCCACTGCATGGCAGCAAGACACAGGTATGTTTCTGTGCGATGCGTAACATGGACGCATTGCATTGCCATGTCTGCAACACAGTCATGCTGTTCCACAGCACGTATATGGTAGACATTGGTGGCACCTCCAGTGGCTGCAGACAGGCATTGCGGTTGTCTGGTGTACCACATCAGATGTACAGGTGGTCCACTACAGCTATGATTGCACTATGTGTGGACAAAGTGCAACGGTGTCTACCCACTCCAGATGTACTGTGTGGCAACATGCCTGTGGGTATCACCCATGGCCATGTTTGACTGGGTCATGGACAATTGTGTGTGATGGGCATCGTGTACACATCCCTGTGGTGGCCCATGTGACATACACCCATACTAGTCTGAGGTGTCACAATCCCGAGGGCTATGCAGACAGTGTGGATGTCTGCTATGTCGGACGCAGGTCATGTCATGGTGTGACAATGTTGCAGACAGAACACCACGTGCATGGGACATGTCATGTGCCATGTCACAACATGTGCACACAATGCAGGGGCATAGGTCACATTGGTAACACCTGTGTGCTGGCCAGATCACAGCTCACTATGTGGTACTGTGTGCATACCACAAATGGCATTCCGATGCATACTACATATGCAGCCATTGTAGAACACCTCCACCATTGTATGCATAGCTGACTGCACATATCACACCGATGGGTTATGTGGTGTCATGCCAGTGTATACTAATGGTTGTATCTACTGTACATGGGTGGCGTGTGTGTCAGGTGGTGCAACCTGTATACCGTGACTGGAGCAGACCCAGGTGTGCATGTCATACCTGGCCACATGGTGAATATCTATACACTGTAACATGCCTGTTACTAGCAACAGTCTCACCTGCGACAGACCCAAGGCTGTGCGACATGCCAGAGGTACCTGTATAGGGGCGACACAACAGTAAACACATTATCCATTACTGTAGCCACAGTAAGCACTGTGCATGTCACATCATGTACCTGTGTGGTAGCATGTGTTATGCACATGTCTGCAAACACAACGTAGCATACTGTAGTATGCAGCTTGTGTGGCCATATACCTGGCATGTGTTGGTACATTATGTGGTGTACTGTGACACCCACACCTACGTCAGTTATCATACACACATGCAAGACTGACTTACCAGGCAAGTCCAGGCTCGTTGGTTGGGAGACACCCACCTCCACGATGGCAGCAAGTGTTTCTGCATGATGTTCCCTGGGTGTCCCCAGACTGGCCAGGAGCTCCTCCGTGTGTGTGAGTGGGTGCTGGGTTGGTGGCCCACCACCTGTTCCACCTTGTTCTCTGGCGATTGTGACGGCACACTGTTTCGCGTGCCGTATTAGGTCTGTGCAGTGTCGGCGTATCTGCTGATAGGTGCGGTTTTTGCCACCAATGTTGTTCACCCTCCTGCGCATATCCTGCCACAGGTCATCCCGCTGCTGTGCTTGCTGTGGAACATGGCTGAATAGCAGGTCATAGTTGTCATGGAGTAACGGTATGATTACGTCATCCTCCTGGCGGCTGAAGGCTGGCAGCCGGGAACGTGGCATTATCTGTAAGACATAATGATGGTGACAGGTCACATTTACACTGATGTACTGGCATACCGCTGGACATACATTGCTATGACATGTACGACATCTGCACAGTAATCTCTGCGATGCATCATGGCACTGACACAGCTGACGTGTTGCCGTCACACCATTAAGCAGTGGGTATCATATCATATCTGTGTGTCAACTCATCACACTGTACACACACCATGTTGATGGTAACCTGCTGTGGACATGTGTACCTGCCTGCACCTGTGTTCATACCAGTTGGCACGTGTCCCAATGTGCACACAGTTCTACTGTTCACCTGGATGCTGTGTATATGTCACTAGGTATCGCGTACGCAGCCATTATGAATGTCAGCAGTGGCACTGCACACATACACATGGACACCTGTACATGCATGTGTTGTGCCATGTACATCTACACAGCACTGTACGGGTGTTGGACGACCTGCCACGGCTCACCTGTATTGCACATGTGATACACATGGGACATTGTGTAACCATATGACATTAGCAGGGAAGGTCATACATAGCATGTGCGCGTGCACGTTGTACACACCAACACACAGCACCTGTGACACCACAGGGTGCATCAGTGCCACATTACTGCTCTGGACGGTTGATAGTGCAAGTGCCATTTGTCCATCGCACCATGTATGACTGTGATAGCACGTGCAGCCTGGCTGGGCAGGGCTGCATGGTATGACAGGGTATGTCACATACATAGCACAGGGATGTGTCCCACCTGGGGGGGTACTGATATTGGCAGGGTGGCTGTCCATTCCATGTCATTGCTATGTGTATATGGACATTACACATGTCTATCATCATGGTGTGGACAATGGCCTTCTGCAAGGTAGGCAGCATGCTGCTTGGTGGGGGTGTGTATGGTGCATGCTGGTATCGCACATCCATGCATACACATTACCCCTGACAGGTGCTATGTGCTGCGATATTGTTCAACACAGTGCTGTATGTGCCCACACACTGCTATCCCGTGCACATGGATGGTAGCCTGGCCTGACATGGGTACCACATATGTCTACATCCAGTGCCTGCTGCCACCCCATGTCAGCTGGTGCACCACACAGCACCATCCCTCCCACAGGGACCGTGGTGTTGGGCACAGCATAGGTATCCATGTATGGGGACAGGGATGTTCACATAGCAGGGGCACTGATGGTATCATCCATCGGACCATACACGATGATGCACACCTCACACACAGCCCATTCAGTATGTTGTTCGCAACACTGACGCAGCTATACTGCTAGGCCAGGGACATTCCCAGACGTACATACACAGATGCGTGAACATCTGTCTGTGGCATGGGCTACAATGATGGTGGGGTTCAACACATAACGTGTTTGAGTGTGGCTGGCGCAGACGTTCTGTGCACATGTCTACACAGTAAGCCTGTTCTACAGTAGCCAGCGGTGATGTGCTGTGCACATGTCAATGCTGCACATTGTGTTGGTGTCTGTCCACAGGCCAGTGGTGGAACACACAGGGGTATTAGTGATCATATATGCATGCCACCCTGTACTGCTGTACTGCTAGCTTCTCGGGTGCTAATGTGTCATGGACATGCACAGCTTACCCGGACAGGTGGTAGTGGGTTGCCACCCGTACCCATCTCCTCATGTGGGTTGCTATGCTCCAACACCCTCTTTGTATTGTATGTTCAGGCTATGCACCTGTGTGGGGCATGTGGGCATGCAATGTACTACTGCGTACCTTTGCACCCATTGCAGAACATGTCACACAGGTACACTGGCAGCCATACACTTCACAGCTTGATGATGGTACAACACGTGTTGTACACACATAACACATATCCTGTGGGACATGGTCATATGTACAGGCATGTCCAACAGTCACGTACCACTGCTACACCTACATGACGGATATGCAGTACATGTGGCGGTACAGCAACTGTCACATGTAGTCGTGCAATGCCCCCCTACCTACATGGCATGGTACTGCCTGTGGGGGATATGCGTCTGCATCCATGCTGTGCCCATGGCTGACAGTTGTACATCGAGATGTGCAACATACCTCATTTGGTGTTCTCATGGGTGCATGTTCAACATGGCTCCGCATTGTTTGTGTCTGTCACACAGTCATTGTTGTACATGGTTTACATGCCAGCCATGGCTTACTGTGTGTGATTCCATGTACTTCATTGGGATACCATCATTATACATTATAACAGCGTATTCCAGCCATCACATAGCCTTCCTAGATGACACTGTTAGCCAGCCAGTAGTAGGTGTTCCGCCATCTGCACATAGGTCACACAGTACGAGGGCGGCTGACACCCATTCTGGGGACAGGGTTCTGACAGCTGTGGATGGGTGTGATGCTGTCGACAACCATGACTGCACCTGATGGTCACATCTGGATGGGTAACATTCACAACACACACCTACCTTCACGTAGTAACTCATCATCTACAACAATGGACATTCCTGCCAGAACAATGTGTGCGGTATGTCTGTATGACCACTGCAGGCACCACTGGTGGCCCCCAGCATGGCAGCCAACAGCACCAGTGTATATCCCGTGGAACCATGGGTTACACCATTCACAACACACCTGTCTCAGATTACCCTGTTGTGGATCACAGTGCAGTTCCACACATCATGTTACACTAGTCATCATGCACTGATATGTTGTGGATGTGTGAACAGCTGTGCAACTCAACATATGCACACATGACACATCACCTGGTACAACATATCTGTCATACAACGTGTTATTGTGACCGCCCTGTGATGGCATTACACAGGCTACGTGTACTGGGACATGTGATGGCTCACAGGTATATTCACCCTCTGGGTGTGTGTCTAGCCAAGTGTACAGTAGGCAGTGGTCTGAACACAGGGACACTGTACATTGACCTACTCTGTCACTGCAACTGTTGCCTATGCTCATACTGTACTTATACAGGCATGTGGTATCTGACCACTATGACAGTCCTGGTCGACCACACTGCTGTGGCACACATGACCTGCGGACATCTGCCTGGGGTGTGGAGCACACATGTACATCTTCACATGCTATACTGCCTCTGTGGCGGTGTCACATGACTGTCTCCAGCAGGGCTGTAACAGGCAGGCACGGCATGGGGTCATGTGGGACAATGCTTGCACCTTCCACTGTGCTGCACACAAGCAAGGCACACACACTAGTGCACCACTCACATTTATCTGCAGTGCCTGGGACCTGCCTCCATGCTCTGCACAGCACACCTGCAAGTACAGATTGTACACGGATCATACCTCCCAGGCACATACCTGGACTGCAACACACACAGGTTTTTGCACACATACTGGATATTTGCCAAACACAATGCATCATAGGTGCTCCATGTGCAGATACCCATGTTTGTGACCGCTAGACACATTGTAACACGCAACAGAGCTTACATTGTACACCACAGGTTACATGCTGTCTGTGTTGTCATACTGTACATTGGGCCTCAGACAGCTGATACTGCCATGTGCTGACAGCAACCCACACTTCCCTAGAATGGACACCCATGTACCCACACATGCTTGAGGCATGCACTCCACCCAGATGGGTGACACATTACACAACACATACCATACCTACACTACCCTCAGCATGCACAATACCTCCATGTGTCTGGTGTGTTAAACCTGGGGTTATCCCCCCTTTGGTAGATGAACACATATGCTTCATGGCCCTGCTAGCCACACCCTGGACACACACCCATCGCAGCATACATGGAACATGTGTTCTACAGCCAGTACTACTGACGTCTGCTGACAGGAGTTGTTAATGGTATGACACCCCGGCAGATGGACAGTGTACATAACTATGCTGACACATACCACAGTGCACTTCCGTAGCATGTACACAATGGTAGGGACCATGCTATTCCACACAGAGACATGGTGGTACTGACCTTTTCACAGACGCCACGGTGGTGGTCATGTTCCATGCACATCTGCTGTATGGGCACATGTGCAGGCTGTTGCACGGTGGTGTATATTCACATGTGTGGGGTGCATCACTTGTCAGCCATGGTGGGTCCTCGTGGTCCATCACATGCTCCAAGGCTAGCTACCCACACATGACTGCCGCATTGCAGTGTGGGTCCTCAGGCAGTGTGGTGGTATGTCTGTGTTGTTTGGCTACATCCACATTCAATGTCGCACAACAGTCACCGAGGCATTGCAGACTGAGATAATGTTGGCAACATGCCAGGCAATGGTGTACTTACCAACAATACACACTCTCACTCACTACAGGGTTGCAATCCATACATGGACATCGTAGTGTCCCTGTGGACACATACATGGTACTGCCATGCACACGTTATGTCCTAGGACACTGGCCCAATATCACCTTCCGATCTCCCTAGCTGTTATGTCCTGCCAACCTGTTTGGTATGTGTCTCCACACCAGCCCACTGAATTCACTGCTAGCCTGTTGTCGGACATTGTGTACCTTGACCGCCACACTGCCGCATCTATCGCACTACACATGGGTGGCACTGCATTGCACGTGTGGGACTGCATTCGTACACCCATGACTGGACCATTCTGTATGGCACTGGGGCACATCCTCACGAACGTGCTTCACGCACACATTGATGACCTCCATGCCTTTACTGGCACCCTTGTTGGGCTTCTGTGTGCCACAGCACGCCACATACACATGCTGGCCACCTGTCATACCATTGCATGGGTGGTTGGTGTGGTACAGAGGGCAACAAATCAGACATTGTCCTCACATTGCCCTTCAGCACCATTCCACTTCTGGTATTGGCAACGTACACATCCACCTGCACATCATACCCTGTGTCTCAGGATATTAGGCTATATGACTCCTGGACAGGACACACAGTGGTGCAAGCATATCATGCTACCTACTACATGTCAGGTACATATGGCATTACACAGTCCTCAGTCATGGGGCCCCTCATGTTCACTATTTGCTTACATACACAACATGCTGTCACAGAGTACTGTCCATGCCTAGATATCCCACATCTACATACCTGGCACCATTATAGCTCCACCAGCTCATACTGATAACAACCATACGGGTGTCGGTGTGGCAGATACATCTTGTGGGTGTCATGGCATCAGGATGCATGACACATGGTGCATGCACATCACCTTTTCATAGCAACATTCATCCACTGACTATCACATGGATACTGGCCCCGTACATGCATATCAAATTGTACATGGTTGCTGTACACACAAATGCCCCACATGGTCCTGTGGTTACCGTATTCCACTGTGGCATGGATACACTTCTGCAGGGCCACACCTATCTGTACTGTGTGTGATGCTGGTACATAGGTAGCCATTGTACCTGTGGCATACACACATCTACACATGGTCAAGGTTACAATACCACATTCGTGGTGTACCTTCCCTGATGGCTATGACCTTACATGGCACAGCATTGTCATGCCATGATGTGTACCAGGCTCAGACAGTTTACATATGCGGCTGACAGATGGAAAACACATCTGTACACATCTGCATACCACATACACAGGGGTGTCTTCTGCTCTGACACGGACCATGTCCTCCGCATTACTGATGCATGTACTACTCATACATGACAATTGCAGTGGGCAGTGTGAACGGACCACTCATGGATATGTGCACACATGCCACATTGCATGGGCTGGGCTTCTGTGTTACTTCCGCAGACACAACACACACCATGCTGTGGAACATAGGTCCTGTGCACATCCCACAGGGACACACAGTGGCACTGTTCATGTGATAGCTCCATTGCTGTTTGAGTGACACGTAGTCATGGTACCACCACAGCAGCAGTACTGTGTAAACATGCAGTTGACACCCGCCTCTGCTGTTCACTGGACACTACCATGGGGAGGTGACACTACTGTGTACACTGCACATATGTTTACACATGGACCTGCCAGACTTCATTGTTGCCCACATTGCACCTGCTACAGATTGTTTGGGCATGGTTACTTGGTGTTCCTTCCATTTCGGATGGCTATTATGCTACTACTCTGTCCCATATCTACAGGCCATATGTATCCTGTTATTGTACATACCAATAGGCAATTACTCCATTATGCATGATATGCCTGTGATACTGTGTATGATGTCTGTCATATCCACCATGACAGCTTTACATTACACATAGTTGATATAGTATCCCCTACTGCAAGGCATACGTGCATGTCGGGCGCACATTACGTATGACATCAACGGTATATGCCCATACACATGTGTGCTGTGACAGTATACATACATGTCCTATCCCCTGCTATGGCACTTCCTTGTTGGACATCCACTGCCAGCCTTGGCATGTGGTGTGGCATTGTTCTCTGTTATGCCCCCCTGTGGCAGCCCTTGTGTTATCCCGGCTATGTACATGATGTCCCACCGCTGTGCACACGGTGTCCACAGTCGTTGGTATGCTCAGCAAGATAGCACTACATAACCACCTTTCACCACTCTCTGCATTATGGACAAGTATCATTACTTACAAACACCATTCACATACAGTACAGCTTTGTCATACACATCATGTGTTACACACCCGTACATATCGTGGGTTCTACATACCTTATCGGTGTTTCGTTCCGTTTTTCGTTCCGTGTATCGGTATTCCTATTTCTTACTCTTTCCGTTGTACACTGCTGGTTCGGGTATGAACATACAGTTTGAATATTCTGGGAGTCATCCTTATATCCGTCGATACTTGCAACATGTGGGTTCATCACACCAATTGCTGTTCCTCAGTGTGTACTTGTGCGCATATCACCTGTGCATCTACTCCATTCGCATATTACGCCGTAACTAGGGTATGGTTGCATTCCTCACCTGGGCGTTGGCTATTTGCCCTACCTTCATGGAGATGGTCTGTATTGTGTTATGTTATGTGTAACTGCAGCTATGTGTGGCGACAGGTACATTTCGCAGTGGTGTTAGCCGTGGATTGTGTGTGTTGGGTATGGTATTATGTTCGACATGTGGGTGTCCCTGTCCTGACAGCATCTGTTGATGGTGTTTTGCATTTGGATGTGTAACATAGCTGTTGTATTCCTTTAAACAACGGATGCAAGTATGGATCCGCTGTTGATAGTGTTTTCCACGCGAGATGTTGCGGTTATGCAGCTGTCATTGACTGCCTGTATGTTTGTGCTGCTATTACGGCTTGTATCCCTTTAATATGTACGATGGGGAATATCGGAGGTTGTAGGTGATGGATACGGGTTGTGGTCCTTGCATCTCTACATACACGGTATGCTTGTCTGTGTGCTCCATCCCTGCCTGGGGAGTTGACAGTTAATTGTCTGTCAGTCTGGGAGTGTAGGTTGTGTTGTTGTCATGTGGTGTTGGTATCGCCTGCGTGTGTGCTTCCTGCATGTATTCCTCCGTCACATCGGTGGTATATCTGCGGTTGTTTGTACGTGACGACTATCCCTTGTCATTCGGTCCCAGATATTTACAGTCATTGTGGTCCTGTACTTGGGATGGCCTGTTTGCCAGTGGTTGCCACCTATTCAGGTGGCGATTGCTTGTTTGACACTTGTAGAACACACAGCGGTGTTTATGGGCCGATACGTGGCCACGGTCAGTACCGGGGTAGCACATGCGTATTTCCGCAGTACATACCTATTGCTGTGTGACTTTGCCGACGTATCGTTTTGCAATTAGCATATCGGTGTCATACATACGGTCATGATTAGTACATACATCCTTTCCATTTCATGTGGGGTATATTCCTGTGCTACATTCTGGGACATTGTCACTTTGCATCATTATACGTCACCACACGCCTAGCCAGGGTGGGGCTCTCAGTACTACTTTGGGACTACTGGTGTACATATGCCTGTGGCTAGTGTACTGTATGCCTACACATGTTATTCCACTCTGCCTCTAACATGGCACCAACATACACATTTTACAGAGGCACACATTACACTCAAGACAGCGACACACGGCACCCTCACCGCACACATACACATACTGCGGCAGTCATGGGGACGGTTGCACACAGTACCTGCATGGGCCGCATCACCAGCGGCAGTGTCTACCTCCCCCCTCATATCATCATAGTATTACCCGCACATGTACTGTTACTGTACTGTGGCCTGGCGATCATTCCGACTTGCGGTTATGCATTTCGGTATGTTGACCTTTCCATGGGTGGCGGTTTCCTCTTCTGTTAAACCTCCCGGATGCTCAGGTTGTCTTTCACTATGTATACTATGTACAGATATCGCGTGTTACATCGCTGTCACCTTACATCCCTCTGATTCCCTGTCTTACCTGTAGTACTTATATGTATATGTGTACATATATTTCTATATATGTAATTATATCTATCTATATATCTGTATATGCACATATCTACATGTCTATATGTATACACCTTGCGGCGAACGTGGCAGCATACAGCAACGCCGTCTGCTGTAGGACCCGCGTACGGTTCAGGTGTTGGCGTTCCATACTCTGCTGGCTGTTGGGTGTACAGTGTTTGGGTGCTGCCTATGTTGGAGTCACACATGGGGCCACCAATACGGTACAGTTTACGGGTGGTCATGTTTGTGTGCCGTCCATTTCACTGTGTGTGCAGGTAGGGAGGTGTCAGTCCATGGGGCCTACACTGTCAGAGTATGTGCTATACGTTCCCTCTTTGCCAGGGCATAGACATATTGGGTACGCCTCCGTCTGCCTACTGGGGCTGGCACAGTGTGTTCATGGTCCTGAACCCTCTGTGCCTGGACTGGCCTTGGCAGTTGTGGTGAGCTTTGTGGCCCTTCACCATTATGTCCCTGCAGCAGCTGCTTCCGCAGGATCATATTATGTAGCATGGCACATACTATGAATATGTGGGCACATGTGCCTGGAGAGTACTGCAGGGCTCCACCAGATGTATCCAAGCACCGAACCGTGATTTCAGCATCCCAAACACATGCTCTATGATTATTCTGGTTTGTGCGTGTGCCTCATTATGGCGTTCTTGCATGTGTGTGTGTGCATTTCTGATGGGAGTCATCATCCACGGCTCCAGTGCATAGCCAGCATCCCCCACAAGGTGGCCTTGTGGGATGTCCCTCTGGCGAATACCTGATACAGCTGTGAGGCATGCCAGATATGGGAGTCGTGGTAGCTTCCAGGGCTACCAGCACACACATCCATGATAATGCCCCGCATTGCACATGACCTGGCAATTGATGGAGGGAATCCCTTGCGGTTTATGTAGCGCCTACCCTGCTCCCCAGGTGGTGACTTGATTTGTATGTGCGTACAGTCTATCGCACCCAGTACCTCCGGGTATTGTGCCACACGGTGGAAGTGGCATATATTGCTAGCCAACTCCTCCTGAGATCTGGGGAAGTATATATGCTCATTGGCATGTGGTAACATGGCATCCAGAAACTGGTGTAGTACCCTGGATGCTGATGCCTGTGAGATGCCCATTATATCCCCAGTTGGCCTTTGAAAGGTACCTGTGGCCAGTATTCGCAAGCTTACACATACCTTTGTGTCCACTGGGATGGGCTCCCCTCTGTTGTTTCTTGTTCTCAGGCAAGGCCGGCACAGCTCCACTATTTGCTGTAACGTGTCCCTATCCACCCTGTAACGCTCTACTATCTCCAGGTCTTGTAGCCCCATGGTAGGTTACCCTTGGTCTGAACACTCTCCTTCTCCTCTGAGGCCTACGGTAGTTGTCGGCACCCTCCTCCACAACTCCGTCTGTCTCTAACACATGCTGATGGATCACGGCCACGGCGGCACCCAACATGTACATTTTAAAAGTTCCCCGTGTGTTTACACCTATGGTGCGGCGTTTGGGAATACACGGCTGTGTGTTGTGTGCATTCACACTTTATACTGTTGTGCTGTACACCCGGTGATGTCATAGGGTGTGTCTCTGCGGCCGTATCTGGGGCAACGCTGTTGCCTTTGGTGTTGCATTACTCTTGCCTGCAATGGAGTACCATTCGACCTTCCCTTACTGTTTCTGCACGTTGCACCTACTATTTCCTGGCATGCATCCTGCAGAGCCCTGTCATGTGTAGTTTCTGGGACATGGCATATCATGCGTTTTGTGTGCCGCCGCCGCCATGCTGCCTGTCTACTTGGCTCTGCTGTGTCAGGTCTTCACTCTTTGCAATCTGCTACCTCCCTACTTTTTGCATTCATATGCCTCCCCTATCCCGTTTTGCAGGTTTCTGCATGCAGAGTTGTCAGCTGTCGCCGATTGGCCTTCGTGGGTTGATTAGTGTTGATTGCTCATTACTACTCCAATTACACTGCTTCTGCATTTCCTCATATTCTCAACATCACCTTCCTGTTTCCGATGTTATTTGCGGGCGGCCACATGACTGGGTTAAGGGAACGTAGTCATCCTCGTGCTCATGCACCTCTGCGCGCATTGTGTGCTCTCAGCTCAACTATTTCCCCACACACCGGTCCTGCAGCTGTGATGTGCAATGTACAGCCCAGGTTTGCTGAGCTCCAATGTGCTTCCTCCTACAGTGGCACACTCCTCTGCAGGTGACATGTATTCCTCTGAGCCACTCCTCGGTGTATTGCTGCGCCATTTGGTACAGCCTTATGCCGGCGGGGGTTTTGCAATTGAGTATTATCTGCGTCATTGGCGTGGCGTGGGCTAGTAATTCATAGTTACCAGCCGCAACAGTGCCACGAGCCCTTGGCAACTCTTGCACCGTGGATGTGGCTTTCCATGCATACCATGGTGTATTGTGGCTGTGAAACCGATGTGTATTACACTGCTGTTTTATGACATTGTCATATTATTTCATTGTTTAGCACCTTCCGCAGACATGTCCTGGGGTTCTGCTGTGAGTTTCTGTGGACATACCATTTATGTTATTATTTACATGTTGTGCATGTTTTCTTTTGACATTCTCTGTGTCTTTCGCCATTGGCATATGGCAACAGTGTGATACCTGACGTTGACAGCCTTCCGTTACTCCTATGTTATATTTGGGTAAATGTAAACCGTTTTTTTTTGGTTTACATTGCCGTGCCCTTATGCTACGCCTGCGCCACTTCGTGGATCGCTATATGCCTTCATTTGCATGGTGCAACACCGCACATGGGGTGTTTAGCATACCTACACCGGAGGCGGCGCACGCCGGTAGTGCACATGGGATTGGATCGTACCTGAATCGCTCGGCGGCCATATTTGGCGTTGTAACGCCTACGCTATGCGTCCGCCTGGCGCAACATTCATGAATCCCGGAGTATATTTTGACAAGTTATAATAGCTACTTTTCTGTGTATGTATGTATGCATGTATGTAACACAATCTACGTTTATATTCATGTGGTTTGAAAATAACAGCCTCTTCGTTTGTTACTGACAGACTTGGAAATTCTAGGCATTCTTGAATGTCTATACATTTCAGATATGACACATATCTGATAATGCAGATCGCAGTTCACGGACCTATTAATCACGTCTGCACATTGGCTAGATGATAGCATCACATAACACAGTGTTGTTTAGTTCAGAGAAGTGACAAAACCTAAAAACATGCACAGATGCAGTATTGTCATTCTGGAAGACTTAGCAGGACATGAATGAGCAATAACATTTACATAAGGCCTGTCAGTACACTTCTGGAATACCCAAACCATACAAACACACCGCAACCCTGAATGAGAAATATTCTACTCACACAAAATGTATTGTCTAGGCAGCTAGACTGCAGATATCATGCCAGTGACAGAACAGTGTTCCCACTCATTATGCCACCTCTGATGATGCTCTCATTGCTATGCACTGATGATAAGCCCTAAAGTGCTACACCCCGTACCTGAATGCATCAAATGAAAACAAGTATGTGTTGTCTCAGTCCAAGGATAGGACTGCCATCACCTTGTCAAATGTCCGCAACAGTACACACAAGGTATGGTCAGTGTGTCGATGTCACATTTTAGGTCTATGCAAATGTCTGACATAATGCTGAGGGTCAGTTAAACATTAAAGGGTGACGAGCCATAATGACTTATTATGGAGTACAATAATACTATGCCAGGTAGTACAACATTCATACACTGTATACATAGTTTTCTGTCAAATCACTTTCCCAACAGTACAAACAGTTATTCTGTTATCCTACAATGTGGAATTATACTTTTAGTACATCTGGGTACTGACTAGCCTGCATCACATTACTGTACTGTCCTCGACTTCCACTCTGTTATCCACACCCTCATTTGTGTAACTACCTCTAAATGTAATCAATAATGTGTTCTGAGTATATATATATATATATATATATATATATATATATATATATATATATATATATACATACACAATATATATATATATATATATATATATATATATATATATATATGTGTGTGTGTGTGTGTGTGAGTGTGTGTTGTCTTTAACTTTATATGCGTGTCTGTGTGTGTGTTGTCTTTAACTTCATATGCGTGTGTGTGTGTACAATGAATAATCATCGATGAATTTGTTCAAAACACAAAACATTGAACAAACTCATTGATGATTATCATTATCACCACCTAAATAATCTAGAATAGTAATGACTTCTGACTCCGTTTGTACCTGCATATTTACATATGTATCTCAATATTTAATTCAACACACATACATACATATGTGTATGTATGCATATATTGCAATCTTTATGCTTTTTTGCCTGAGTAATGTGCATGGATATGCCTATGTGTATGCACGCACATAGGCAATGTATTCACATAGGTATACATCTTATAATTAACAGACATGGTTGATACTAGCATCCATAGTCACACATACCAAAATAAAATATTTTCATGTTCACCCACAACTATGGTGCTTATGAAAGTATATATTAATGACCACACAAATTCATACTCGTGATTATTCTACAAATATCTCTGAACTGGATATGCCCTGCATGCATACCTTTCAACTATAGAGATTTTTGCCTCTTATTTTTGGTCTTTTTCACAAAATTGTGCTTTTCTGACAAATCATTGAGGACTGCAGTCAGAAAATAATGACAAGGGGGCGTGGCCAAGGATGAACACAGGATAGCAGCAGATTTCTTCAGCTCCACCAATTTCACTGCTCTGACAGGAAATAATTACTTTAAAAATTAATTTATGAAGTAATTTTCTTTCTAAATATGTTTGCTTTATCTATTTCTTGAATAATATCTAAAAAAGAAAGAAGATTTTAATAATATTCTTGTCAGAAATCACCTTGGAAATTTTCCTGTCAGTTTCTCTGTTTGAAATGAGTTCCAGTAAGACAAATTCTCAAGATTCCAGCATCAAGAAAGAACGTCAGTCTCTGATATCTACAATCCAGCAACTTACTGCTAAGATGGATAAACTGGATATTAAAATCGATACCTTCATAGAAAAAACTACAAAACAAATAGACTTATTACATATAGACTTGCAACAACAGAAGACCCAGATTACAGGCATAGAAGAGACTGTAAATGACATGGAAAATAGAATCCAAGAAGAGGAAATCAACATTGAGTTTTTGCTGAAACAAAATACACATCTACAAACAAAGCTTGATGACCTGGAAAATAGATCTAGGCCAATAACATTAGGATTTTTGGACTGCCAGAAAATATTGAAGGTAACAATATTACTTCTTTTTTAACAACTTGGCTCCCTAAAACTTTAGACTTGCCAGAAGCTTTTTCTTTTGGTATCGAAAGAGCCCATAGATCTATAGCTAATACTAACTCTAACAAAAAGTATCCTAGATCAGTTATAGTTAGATTTCTATCATATTTTGATAAAGAGATGGTACTTAGATCTGCTTGGGCTAAAGCTCCTGTTAAAATTAATGAGGCAACTGTGCATTTTGACAATGACTATTCTTCGTTGGTAATAACTAAAAGAAAAGTTTTTCTGTCATTATTAAGGGAGCTTAAGAAAGCACAGTTTAAAACCTACCTTCTGTTTCCTGCCAAGCTAAAAATCTTCCTTCCTGATGGTCCTAAAATTTTTGATGACTTAGACTCTGCATTGCTGTTTATCAAAAAAAATAAGATTTTGGATAAAATAGAGGAAATGGAATGGGCTAGTCCTTCATTAAAGAGGTTGGCAACAGAAACTTCATGGAAGACTTCAGAGAAGAAAAGATACTAAAAAACAAATGACTTGTTCTATGTTTTTTTCTTTTTTTTTCTCTCTTTTTTTCTTCACTATTAATCTTTTTAAATATAGTTACTGCATTTTCAGAAAGCCACAAATATTCTGAAAAGATTTAATCAAAGTTATTTTCTGTGTACAAAGAACTGTTTTTGTTTCATAATCAGTCAAAATATTTGAGGAACTAATAACAAGCTATCATTCAATATGTTTCTCTTTCTGACAAAGAGAACTAAGGTTAGTAACTTGATACATTTTGTTTTCTTTTCTTCTTTTCTTTTATTTTAAATAATGTCATTCTATTTAGATTGTGCAGTGGGTAAGGGGAGGGGGAGGGCAGGGAGAGAAGTGTAATGAAAATATGATAAATGGAATAATAACTTATTTATTCCTTGTAAAAAAGTATATATGTTGTTTAAATGCTATTGCTAATTATACTTCCTTGATTATATTGCTTATACTTGTTTACAAATAATTTGTCATGCTTTAATTAATAATAATTAGAACTAAATAATAGTAAATAGTATGTTTCATATCCATCTTTATTAATATAAACAGCAAGTAATGTTTCACTGTAGATACTTTTTATAGCTTCCTTTTTCATTTTTTTTATCTTTTCTTTTACTCTCTTTTATTTTCTACTCTCTTTTTTTTTCTGTCCTCTCTTTTTATTTTCTTTCATATTAATATATTCACATGCTTTTGATCATACTGATACAGTAAATAATAAGATTTGTATAAAAATTGAATTGGGGCATAAATAATTAGTTCTATTACATATTAATAACTGTGGGCTTAGTTTCACTTTCATAGAGGCTGTAATAACTTGTAAAATACTTTGCGAAGGTTTTGCTATGTTTAGCTTCATTTATATTGCTAAATGAATGTCAGCCACTTGTTTTTAACAAAATTCCTGCCAAAATGTTAAGGGAGACAATTTGGGATGTGGGTTACCTCGTGAATAGTGTCCTCGAGTTGTTTTAAAAGCTTCAACACTCAGTATTCACGCAGAGAAGCTGAAAGCAGTCAATTTGAACTTTGACCCCTGAATTCACACTGACACATCGCAGATTCATGAAGAACACTCTACCAGGAAGTAGAACAGCTGCAAATGCGACTCTGCGATGGAAAATAAACTCTATAACATTTAAATGTGAGTTATCTTTTATAACTACTTATTTATTCATGTTATAATTTATAAAATATGAAAGTTATAATGATTTTAAATGATTCAGTATCTCATAGTAAGCAAATGTGATATTTTAGAAGGCATAGAAAGTGAAACATTTATACATGTGTTTTTGAAAGTTTACTTGACTGCAACATATTAATGTATGTAAAAAACTTATAATTTAAACATATACATTGCTATAATTCATTTGATTTATCTGACTGACAAGCATAAATATCTTTATGTCTCTATTTTGGAAGAAGTTGTCATGTGACATATTTTAAAGCAGCAGTTCAGATATACAAAATACAGATGGCTTTCTTCACAATAATGCAAGTATTTCTGAGAATTTACATAGCTATGCAGTATGATTTATAACAATTTCTATAAATATAATATTTTATTGGCAATAATAAGTATGAGAAAAAAGCTCTGATACAAGTAATTTAAAGTATTTTGGAAGCTGTTAACTGCATTTCTATGACAGAAAATAGGTACATCTTAATATATGTAATGTCTGAACCATAATAGCCAAAGTTATTGATTTAAATGAACACCAGAACTTATTTTTACAAACTTTGAATAAATTAATATGTAGATGTGCCCTCTTTTTTTTCCCTCCCTCTCTCACGTCTTTTATGTCTTTTCTCTTCTTGGTTCCTAATATCAAGTTTATTTGAATGCTATTTGAGTATAAATGTATTATATTAAATAGATGTACATAGCAGTATGAATTGTTTTTAAAAGTTTCTATTTGTTTATATGATGCTGATTTATCAAATGTGTAGCTTTGTCTTACCAGATAATCTAATTGAAAGTTGTTAATTTAGTTCATAGGTTAGTACTAAGTTAAGCTAACTGCCCTTATGAGCTATTTTAAGCCTAGCCAATTATCCCTTGTGAGACTTGAACCCTACACCTTGTGTTTGTAAGGCAAACACCTTAACCATTAGGCCACCCTCCCAACCATTTAAGTTAATAATAACTAGTATTAAATTGATAAGTTGGCAGCTGAGGTACTGCTGCTTAGGGTAGGGGTTAACTTGAGTAGTATGTACTACTCTAAGTTGGAGCTTTTAACTCCAGGCTGGGTGCAAGGTTTAATCCTTACATTATTTTCTTTTTGTTCACTGTTGTATGTATAAAGTTCTGACATCCACAATACATTTTGTAAGCTCAGTGTCACTACAAACAAAATTGAATCTTATACAAAATCCCATAAGAGATTCAATAAATACAGCTATATCTAAAGGTACACCTAAAGCAGGAGGTATAATATTACTTATTTTGTTAATTGTTATTTTGATTATAAGTTTTATATGTTTTAAAAATGCCAAATGACTTCTCTAAAAGGAATTTCTTTAAACATTAATGGATTGAATAACCCGTGTAAAAGGGCAAGCCTAATAAGATACATTAATTTACATAAGGCCAACTTAGTATTCCTTCAAGAAACACATCTCCTGAAAAAGATGTTGATAAATTAGCCACAAATAAATATACAGTATTGGTTAGTTCAGAGCACACTCAGAAAAAAAGAGGAGTGGCTATTTTATAGAATAAAAGTATGCCCATTCCTAAAACTATTAGGACTTATCAAGATGATAAAGGAATGTTTTGTATGGTTACAATACAAATTAATGGGAAGACTTATACATTAATCAATGTATATTGATACCTGGAATTCGTATTAATACAGTGAAATACCATCTTGATAAGATCATATCATTCTCTATAGGAGATATTATTTTGGCAGGTGCCTTTAATTGTATCCTACATGAAAATGATACTACTACTATAGGAAAAGGTAAATTACATCTAATGCAAAACATTTAAATGATTTTGTTAATTCTTATCATTTAAATGATATTAATAATCAGATAGACTCAAAATCATTACCATACACCTTTTTTCTAACAGATACAAAACTTATTCAAAAATAGATAGAGTCTTTATTTCTAACCAGATGGTAACAGAATTAATTAACTCTAAAATCATTTCATGTCCTATATCTGATCATAATTCAATTGTTTTTGAGTTCATGATTAAAATACTTACAATGTTCAGATCAAAAGGATACCAGCATACTTAACTCAACTAAAAGACTATAAAGAATATATACTTTCAGAAGTACAACATTTTCTAGACATAAATAATACTCCTGAAGTCTCCATTGTTTGTGTTTGGGATGCTTTAAAATCATATCTATATGGACAAAGTATCAGATGGTATAATAATAAAAGGAAATCTTGGGATAAGGAATTGTTAGATATTCAAAGTAAATTAGACTCTTATAAACATAATAATAAAGAAAATATTATGGATAAGAAAGTCATTGAAGAAATAAACAAACTAAATGAGAAATACAAAGAAATTTTAACTCATAAAGTTAAAATAACTTTAGAGAAATACAAGTTTTTGTCTTACTCAATAAGCCCCAAATACTTACATAGACTTAAAACAAAAACAAAAGGTTGAATAAGCAAAATCATATCAAAGAAATTTTCTTTAAGGAAAAGAAGAATGTTTCTAGTCTACCAGAAATACTAGATGAATTTAGAAATCACTTTCACAAAATTAATCATAATAACATTAACATGGAACCTAAAGATAAAATAAAGGAATTTATAACAACAAACATGAATAAAAAACTTAATAAACAACAGATTAAACTATTGGATAAAAGTATTTCATATACAGAGGTTGTTACACAAATAAACAAGCTTAAATCAAACAAAGCACCAGGTAATGATGGTATTATACCAGAGATATATAAAATTCTTTCTAAAAGTACATACCATTAATACATAAGGTTTTTATTTTGGCCCAAAATGAGTTAATAACCCCCCCATCTTGGCAATACACCTTTATTTCACCAATTTTAAAACCTAATAAAGACCCAACTAGATGTACTTCATATCGACCCATTTCATTACTTAATGTTGATTATAAAATGTTTATGAGTATTTTTGCTGATAGATTGAAGACAATCATCCCTGGCATTATAGATATAGATCAGACAGGCTTCATTGTAAATAGAAATACTTTTGATAATATAAGGAGAACTCTAACATTAATTGATTTTGCAAATAGGAGAAAGAAAGATTTAACACTTATTAGTCTCGATATAAGTTCAGCATTTGATTCAGTAAGTTGGGACTACTTGTTTACCTTACTGAAGTGCACAAACTTCTCAGATACATTTGTAAATCTAATTGAGCATCTATACAAAGGAGCATTGGTTTATATTAAGATAGGAACATATGTCTCACAAAAAATACCCATTTTTAAAGGTACAAAACAAGGGTGTCCACTCTCTCCACTATTATTCACTTTAATAATGGAGCCTTGGGCTAATCTGATCAGAAATAGTACTGATATAGAGGGATTTGAAATAGATGAAAATACAACATGTAAAATTCAACTCTTTGCAGATGATGTTCTAATTACATCAGCAGGATCTAATTCTTCTATGCAGTCTCTATTTGATAAAATGATGAATTTTAAAAGTATTTCTGGTTTAATATTCAATGAAGAAAAACTAAAATACTACCTATATATACCGAAAAAATGTTCTCATTAGTGATTTTACTAAATATGTACCCAATTCAGGTCAGATAACTTATCTAGGTATAATATTAACTAAAGATATTAAATCTATTATACATAATAATTATAATACCTGTCTTCTTAATATACAAAATCTTTTCAATACCTGGAATAATATGTTTTTACTATGGAAGAGACTTACAATTATTAAAATGATAATATTCCCAAGATATTATACTTAATACAATCAATAATACTCCCACCTACAAAAATAATTATCAAAAAATTAAATGCACTAATGTTAAATTTCCTATGGGCACCTAATAGACCTAGGATTGCATTAAAGAAACATACTAATAGCTGGTCTCAAGGTATTTCTTTTCCAGACTTTAACTTATATACTATCTCTTCTATTGTAAAAGTTATTACTTTGTTAATAGATCAGTCATATGTTGCAAAATGGAAAGATTACTGGGAACTAATTAGTATTCACTTCATGAAAATCTCCTTAACACATACAAATATGATTGTAAATAACTCCATGCTATGGTTACTAAAATAATTTTATACTTCACCTATTACACCTAAATATATAGTTAGTTACCCATTAAACATTATTATTAGTTATCGTAATTTTATATTCATGCATCCTAAATATAAGAAATGGAATTTTATTATATTCCCTATAATGTATACTCGAGGTATGCTTTTGTCATCCACTTCTGAAGGAACTCATTTAGCTACAGATAATGATCTAAAGTACTGGTATCAGTTGCTATCTGATAATAAAGTTAAAAATCTAGATTTCTTAAAACCAGAATTTGATCTAAGAGAAACTTGTTGGTTAGAAGTTCAGACCTTTAGACAACATCTCATTAATAAAATTGATCTAATGTCTATAACAGTTAAAGAATCTATTCCAACACTGATTGATTACTTGATATTAAATTTACAACATAAAGTTTCTGATAAAGGTAAGCTTTCATACATACATAAAATTATCAGACAAGAAACTTTTTACAGTGTAGATACCTACTGAATTATTTCACTTCCATTAATGGTGACCCACCAAATCAACAAGATAAACAATATATATTGGAATCTGCCTATAAAACTACGTCTTCCATTGTTTGGAGACTTTTTACATGGACATTTTTACATAGATCTTTGTATACACCTTTGATGATGAATAAAATAAATAATAAAGATAATCTATGTAAAAGATGTAATGTAGAAATTAATGCTGACTGGGCTCATATGTTTTATGACTGTATAAAATTGAAAGAATATTGGAAGTCAATCAATGATTTTTTGCAGGTTCTTTTTACAGATAATTTCATTATTTCTAAATCTCTTATATTATTCAACACACCTGTACCTCAAAGTGTTAAAAAGGTTAAGCTTCCCTTGTTATGGTCTATTCTAGCAGTGGCTAGAAAAATAATAACCAGAAATTGGATTTCAGATGCACCTCCTTCGTTCAATGAATTTAAAAATGTTTTGACTATAGTGTGCCATATGGAATTGATGACAATAAAATCAAGAACTACTAGAAAAACATCTTATTATATTGTATGGGATACTTTACAAAACTTGTTAAAAAAATCTTAACTTCAATAGCATGGTATTTTAGTTTAATTAATTGATCTGATTGTAGTGGATGTCTTTGTAAATACTTTGGTTATTTTGTTGAATGTTATAATCATATATATTTTAATTACTTGTATAAAATTGTTATGATATTTCTCTTGTATGTTAAAACAATAAACTTGTTTAAAAAAAAAGAAAATAATGACAAGACACTTGAAATTCAGACTTTATACCCTGCAGGAGAACCATGCTAATGCAAAACCTGTTATTCTATCAACTTAAGTTTGTAAAAGCAATATTTAAAAAAATGTCCCTATTTTTGTGCCTTTGTCCCTCCATTATTTATGGTTTTGTCCAGATTTCTTGTTCTAAGAGGTTGAGAGGTATGTTTGCATGACAGCACTTACTGCAAAGTTTAGCATTACACAGTGCTATTTTTAATTTCTGAATACCCGCCTACTGTGTTTTATGTCCTGTAAGAGTAGCAACAATGTACACAGATTACATGGAACTTGTAAGCAAACATTTAATTGTGCATTTTAATAAAAAATTAAAACAAATAGATTTGTACTGTCCTCTCTAAGGTACCCTGACTTAAACTTAATCTCTGTATGAAATCATTTAATTTATACCCGTTATTCAGCTTTGTGCTTGTTTGTTTACCTATTAATTTCAGTTTGGTAACCAAGAAAGTGGATTGGCTGACAGACTCCTTCAGTCGCAACCTGACCTCTATGGTACAAGACAGAAACCGAAAATGGAAAATACAATAAAGTATTATACCACTTTCTGAAGGAATGTCAAACAGTTTGGCAAAATGCAGAAGTGGAATTCAAGCACGATGATAGATAAAAAGAAATGAAGTGAGCGCAAACTATAGCTATAACTCTGAAGACCAAACTAATAAAACTGGACAAACAATGTGAGACAAGATCCAGAACATTTTGGAAAAAAACGTATATAAAGACATTGCACATAATACACAAACGCCACAGAAATAGCCAACCTGCTGGCAGACAGGTTCAGTGAAAACTTCACCCCCGTCCCCCCATCAGTAAATCAGGATATCCCCAGCACCTGCCCTCTCAAAGGCAAAAAATACAGTCTCCATAAGACCCGATAACATCCCTGGCTGCGTCCTACATGAACTCAGGCATGAGCTCTCATCTCCATTAGACACCCTATTCAACCAAAGCCTGAGCACCAATTTCATCCCAGATGAATGGAGGACAGCCACTGTCATCCCTCTGCACAAAGGTGGGGCATCCACTGTCCCAGACAATTATAGCCCCATCAGCCTAACTGCAGTGTTTGTAAGAATATAGTTAGAACATTTAATTATATCAACAACATTAGGTTCACAGTCAGAGATAGTTTTACCTGTAGAAGTAAGGGAGTTGTGTATGCTTTACACTGTCCCTGTGGATTATATTATATAGGTGAAACTAAAAGAGAGTTTCGTATTAGGTTAGGAGAGCATATTAGAGACATAAGACATAAAAGGGAAAATAAATTTATTGCCACACATTTTAGTGTTTATCATAATAGTGATGCTTCATTTTTAACAGGAACAGTTTTAGAAAGTGTGAAATGTCTTTGTAATGATGAAAATGCTTTGAAATATAACTTACAATATAAGGAAAGTATTTTTATTTTGAAATATAATACAATGACACCCTGTGGACTGAATAATGAAATAAACTGGAGGTGTCTGCTTTAAAACTTTTTTGAACATAATTGTTTAATTAATTGCTTAATTAATTGCTATGAGTATATATATATATCCATTCTTTCAGTGAGAATGTATACTCTTGAAAGTGGTTACACCGAGGCGCTGGAGAATAAAGAATTTGCTTTTGGATTTGACTTTGGTTCCTGCTTTTCGATTCCTGACTTCTGAAGATTTTGCTGTTTTGGTATTGTTTTGGATCAGAGTTGTTTCTATCTGAAGGTGTGTGGAGTGGAGTTTGTGTAATTATCCAGGGATGTCGACTGATCCTAATTTGGATATTCCCAGGGTTTTTCGGGAGAACACAGCTTTGCAACAAGGTACTGTAGGGGCTGAAAGCTCTATGATTTATTCTGCTCAACAGAGAACTATTGAGCAGTTTTTTCAGGTTCTAGACCTGCTGTAAATGTTTCTGCACATGTTCCTGTGGATGCACGTCAACCAGAAGTGAGAGACTGTCAATTTTTGATCAATTTTTGCAAGAAAGAAATAAAAGAGTGCTTGACCCTTTGTTTCTGTGGGACATAAATTTCAAATTGTGTCTCCAGAAATCAGAGAACTGTATCAAAAATATGACAGGTTGATTGAGAAAGAGACAAGGGTGCACTTTAACATTTTAGGTTTGCAAAAATATATTAGCTTGAATATTACACCTAAAGGTCTTAGATTCAGAAGAATCCTAGTACACCATTTGACTTGAATTGTGCTGCTGATAGGAAATTTAAGGAACGCTGGTTCATAGCAGCACATAAGTGTGTAATAGAGTGGCTTCACATTCTGTTGGAAAGGGACCAGCTCAAACATCAGTCTCTTAAACAGGAGCTGGTTTCCCTTTCACATAGTATTAGTTCATCTGTGAGTCTAGAAAATATGAAGTCTTTCATGGAGAAGACTAATGAGAGACTGAATAAGCTAGAGAATGAACTTGTAAAACAAAAGAAAACAAAATTAATACGTGATATCAATGAATATGAAGCAGGACTGCATTCTCTTACCCTCCTAATTGGACAGAACATAAGCGGAAACAACGAGGAGGGTAAGATTCACTGATGCACCGTTGTCTTCTTCTTCCTTTACTTCTTCAGGAAGAGTTTAGGTAGGACACCAGTATGGAATTTCCGAATTACCTAGACCAGCACAACCATGTAGGATGCAACAGGAGTTTAACAATGGAGGCTTGCAGCACCAGGAATGAACATTTCAACAGGGACAGAAAAGCCTGAGAAGTTATGAGCAAGAAGATGTCTCTGTTCAGAAATTCAATCAACCTGATAATTTTCACAGAATCGAGGTATGGACAACAATATAACAACAAGAAATTTAAACAGTAATGACTTTAATGATAACAGTATTGTTCTTAATTTATCTGGTTGTGATTTGTCTGATGAACAGTTTGCTGTGTTAGGTTTAGGTTTAAAGTTTATACCTACTGTTTTTCCTAAAGAATATTTGATACAGCAAGACATCTTTAAATTTCTTAGGAAGATACATTTGAAAGTTTATTTTAGCAGGGACCAAGGATGTTCTAATTCTGCACATGGAGGCTTTCTTCATGTGAATCTGAGGATAGTTTTATTCATGTGATGAATGTATAAGTAATGATGATGTGCAATTTCCTATTGTTGGCAATGCAATAGATATGTCTTATGTAGCTTCTTCTAACAAATTTATTCCGCCTTTTATTAATCAGAGAGCTATTCATTATGGCTCTATGATTAAATTTGAATGTGAGAATATATGTAGAAATATAAAATTGAATAGGTGTAATAGTTTATATAACTTAACTTATAAAGAATGGAGTGCTTTAAAAGAATTATGTGACAGGAAGGATATTATTATCAAACCTTCCGATAAGGGAAACAAAATTGTTATAATGAGTGTTGTACAATATTTTGAGATGTGTATGAATCGTTTGCAGGATGAAACAACATATGAAAGAAGCAATATGATTCATTATCAAAAGGCTGTTACAAAATTCTAAACACATGTTGGACAGAGCCAGGCTGGGTTTTTACAGAGAAGGATGTGAGGAATAGGTTAGACAATGATAGAAAGGACCTAGCTGTATTCTTTTGTTTACCAAAAATACATAAGAACTTACATAACCCCCAGGTCGACCCATTATATCAGCCTGCAACTATTTCCTACATAACACTGGTTTGATTTTACGTAGAATATTTTTACCATATGTAGTTAAATCTCCAGTTTACATCAAAGATAGTATGGAATTTTTAAACAAAATATCCTCTATTTCTTGGAACAACAAAATGTATTGGTTGGTTATGGATGTTAAAAGTATATATACCTCTATTAGACATGATGATGGCCTCAATGCAGTGAGATCTTCTTTAAAAGACAACCCTTCTGTTGATTTCATAGTAGATTTGTTGGATTTCTGTTTAAAGAATAATTATTTTATTTTTAATGACGCTTTTGTATCAGCAGAAACAAGGTACCAAAAAAAACAAAAAAAATTTTGGGGCAAAGGGCTGGCGGGGCCGAAAGGGGGAGGCCATTATCTGTGAGACATAATGATGGTGACAGGTCACATTTACACTGATGTACTGGCATACCGCTGGACATACATTGCTATGACATGTACGACATCTGCACAGTAATCTCTGCGATGCATCATGGCACTGACACAGCTGACGTGTTGCCGTCACACCATTAAGCAGTGGGTATCATATCATATCTGTGTGTCAACTCATCACACTGTACACACACCATGTTGATGGTAACCTGCTGTGGACATGTGTACCTGCCTGCACCTGTGTTCATACCAGTTGGCACGTGTCCCAATGTGCACACAGTTCTACTGTTCACCTGGATGCTGTGTATATGTCACTGGGTATCGCTGCGACGAGCCATTATGAATGTCAGCAGTGGCACTGCACACATACACATGGACACCTGTACATGCATGTGTTGTGCCATGTACATCTACACAGCACTATGCCGGGTGTTGGAGCGACCTGCCACGGCTCACCTGTATTGCACATGTGATACACATGGGACATTGTGTAACCATATGACATTAGCAGGAAGGTCATACATAGCATGTGCGCACGTTGTACACACCAACACACAGCACCTGTGACACCACAGGGTGCATCAGCGCCATTACTGCTCTGGACGGTTGATAGTGCAAGTGCCATTTGTCCATCGCACCATGTATGACTGTGATAGTACGTGCAGCCTGGCTGGGCAGGGCTGCATGGTATGACAGGGTATGTCACATACATAGCACAGGGATGTGTCCCACCTGGGGTACTGATATTGGCAGGGTGGCTGTCCATTCCATGTCATTGCTATGTGTATATGGACATTACATATGTCTATCATCATGGTGTGGACAATGGCCTTCTGCAAGGTGGGCAGCATGCTGCTTGGTAGGGGTGTGTATGGTGCATGCTGGTATCGCACATCCATGCATACACATTACCCCTGACAGGTGCTATGTGCTGCGATATTGTTCAACACAGTGCTGTATGTGCCCACACACTGCTATCCCGTGCACATGGATGGTAGCCTGGCCTGACATGGGTACCACATATGTCTACATCCAGTGCCTGCTGCCACCCCATGTCAGCTGGTGCACCACACAGCACCATCCCTCCCACAGGGACCGTGGTGTTGGGCACAGCATAGGTATCCATGTATGGGGACAGGGATGTTCACATAGCAGGGGCACTGATGGTATCATCCATCGGACCATACACGTATGATGCACACCTCACACACACAGCCCATTCAGTATGTTGTTCGCAACACTGACGCAGCTATACTGCTAGGCCAGGGACATTCCCAGACGTACATACACAGATGCGTGAACATCTGTCTGTGGCATGGGCTACAATGATGGTGGGGTTCAACACATAACGTGTTTGAGTGTGGCTGGCGCAGACGTTCTGTGCACATGTCTACACAGTAAGCCTGTTCTACAGTAGCCAGCGGTGATGTGCTGTGCACATGTCAATGCTGCACATTGTGTTGGTGTCTGTCCACAGGCCAGTGGTGGAACACACAGGGGTATTAGTGATCATATATGCATGCCACCCTGTACTGCTGTACTGCTAGCTTCTCGGGTGCTAATGTGTCATGGACATGCACAGCTTACCCGGACAGGTGGTAGTGGGTTGCCACCCATTGCCATCTCCTCATGTGGGTTGCTATGCTCCAACACCCTCTTTGTATTGTATGTTCAGGCTATGCACCTGTGTGGGGCATGTGGGCATGCAATGTACTACTGCGTACCTTTGCACCCATTGCAGAACATGTCACACAGGTACACTGGCAGCCATACACTTCACAGCTTGATGATGGTACAACACGTGTTGTACACACATAACACATATCCTGTGGGACATGGTCATATGTACAGGCATGTCCAACAGTCACGTACCACTGCTACACCTACATGACGGATATGCAGTACATGTGGCGGTACAGCAACTGTCACATGTAGTCGCGCAATGCCCCCTACCTACATGGCATGGTACTGCCTGTGGGGATATCGTCTGCATCCATGCTGTGCCCATGGCTGACAGTTGTACATCGAGATGTGCAACATACCTCATTTGGTGTTCTCATGGGTGCATGTTCAACATGGCTCCGCATTGTTTGTGTCTGTCACACAGTCATTGTTGTACATGGTTTACATGCCAGCCATGGCTTACTGTGTGTGATTCCATGTACTTCATTGGGATACCATCATTATACATTATAACAGCGTATTCCAGCCATCACATAGCCTTCCTAGATGACACTGTTAGCCAGCCAGTAGTAGGTGTTCCGCCATCTGCACATAGGTCACACAGTGTGAGGGCGGCTGACACCCATTCTGGGGACAGGGTTCTGACAGCTGTGGATGGGTGTGATGCTGTCGACAACCATGACTGCACCTGATGGTCACATCTGGATGGGTAACATTCACAACACACACCTACCTTCACGTAGTAACTCATCATCTACAACAATGGACATTCCTGCCAGAACAATGTGTGCGGTATGTCTGTATGACCACTGCAGGCACCACTGGTGGCCCCCAGCATGGCAGCCAACAGCACCAGTGTATATCCCGTGGAACCATGGGTTACACCATTCACAACACACCTGTCTCAGATTACCCTGTTGTGGATCACAGTGCAGTTCCACACATCATGTTACACTAGTCATCATGCACTGATATGTTGTGGATGTGTGAACAGCTGTGCAACTCAACATATGCACACATGACACATCACCTGGTACAACATATCTGTCATACAACGTGTTATTGTGACCGCCCTGTGATGGCATTACACAGGCTACGTGTACTGGGACATGTGATGGCTCAATAGGTATATTCACCCTCTGGGTGTGTGTCTAGCCAAGTGTACAGTAGGCAGTGGTCTGAACACAGGGACACTGTACATTGACCTACTCTGTCACTGCAACTGTTGCCTATGCTCATACTGTACTTATACAGGCATGTGGTATCTGACCACTATGACAGTCCTGGTCGACCACACTGCTGTGGCACACATGACCTGCGGACATCTGCCTGGGGTGTGGAGCACACATGTACATCTTCACATGCTATACTGCCTCTGTGGCGGTGTCACATGACTGTCTCCAGCAGGGCTGTAACAGGCAGGCACGGCATGGGGTCATGTGGGACAATGCTTGCACCTTCCACTGTGCTGCACACAAGCAAGGCACACACACTAGTGCACCACTCACATTTATCTGCAGTGCCTGGGACCTGCCTCCATGCTCTGCACAGCACACCTGCAAGTACAGATTGTACACGGATCATACCTCCCAGGCACATACCTGGACTGCAGTGTTTTGCACACATATTGGATATTTGCCGAACAGAATGCATCATAGGTGCTCCATGTGCAGATACCCATGTTTGTGACCGCTAGACACATTGTAACACGCAACAGAGCTTACATTGTACACCACAGGTTACATGCTGTCTGTGTTGTCATACTGTACATTGGGCCTCAGACAGCTGATACTGCCATGTGCTGACAGCAACCCACACTTCCCTAGAATGGACACCCATGTACCCACACATGCTTGAGGCATGCACTCCACCCAGATGGGTGACACATTACACAACACATACCATACCTACACTACCCTCAGCATGCACAATACCTCCATGTGTCTGGTGTGTTAAACCTAGGTTATCCCCTTTGGTAGATGAACACATATGCTTCATGGCCCTGCTAGCCACACCCTGGACACACACCCATCGCAGCATACATGGAACATGTGTTCTACAGCCAGTACTACTGACGTCTGCTGACAGGAGTTGTTAATGGTATGACACCCCGGCAGATGGACAGTGTACATAACTATGCTGACACATACCACAGTGCACTTCCGTAGCATGTACACAATGGTAGGGACCATGCTATTCCACACAGAGACATGGTGGTACTGACCTTTTCACAGACGCCACGGTGGTGGTCATGTTCCATGCACATCTGCTGTATGGGCACATGTGCAGGCTGTTGCTGCGGTGGTGTATATTCACATGTGTGGGTGCATCACTTGTCAGCCATGGTGGGTCCTCGTGGTCCATCACATGCTCCAAGGCTAGCTACCCACACATGACTGCCGCACATTGCAGTGTGGGTCCTCAGGCAGTGTGGTGGTATGTCTGTGTTGTTTGGCTACATCCACATTCAATGTCGCGTACAACAGTCACCCAGGCATTGCAGACTGAGATAATGTTGGCAACATGCCAGGCAATGGTGTACTTACCAACAATACACACTCTCACTCACTACAGGGTTGCAATCCATACATGGACATCGTAGTGTCCCTGTGGACACATACATGGTACTGCCATGCACACGTTATGTCCTAGGACACTGGCCCAATATCACCTTCCGATCTCCCTAGCTGTTATGTCCTGCCAACCTGTTTGGTATGTGTCTCCACACCAGCCCACTGAATTCACTGCTAGCCTGTTGTCGGACATTGTGTACCTTGACCGTCACACTGCCGCATCTATCGCACTACACATGGGTGGCACTGCATTGCACGTGTGGGACTGCATTCGTACACCCATGACTGGACCATTCTGTATGGCACTGGGGCACATCCTCGCGACGTGCTTCACGCACACATTGATGACCTCCATGCCTTTACTGGCACCCTTGTTGGGCTTCTGTGTGCCACAGCACGCCACATACACATGCTGGCCACCTGTCATACCATTGCATGGGTGGTTGGTGTGGTACAGAGGGCAACAAATCAGACATTGTCCTCACATTGCCCTTCAGCACCATTCCACTTCTGGTATTGGCAACGTACACATCCACCTGCACATCATACCCTGTGTCTCAGGATATTAGGCTATATGACTCCTGGACAGGACACACAGTGGTGCAAGCATATCATGCTACCTACTACATGTCAGGTACATATGGCATTACACAGTCCTCAGTCATGGGGCCCCTCATGTTCACTATTTGCTTACATACACAACATGCTGTCACAGAGTACTGTCCATGCCTAGATATCCCACATCTACATACCTGGCACCATTATAGCTCCACCAGCTCATACTGATAACAACCATACGGGTGTCGGTGTGGCAGATACATCTTGTGGGTGTCATGGCATCAGGATGCATGACACATGGTGCATGCACATCACCTTTTCATAGCAACATTCATCCACTGACTATCACATGGATACTGGCCCCGTACATGCATATCAAATTGTACATGGTTGCTGTACACAAATGCCCCACATGGTCCTGTGGTTACCGTATTCCACTGTGGCATGGATACACTTCTGCAGGGCCACACCTATCTGTACTGTGTGTGATGCTGGTACATAGGTAGCCATTGTACCTGTGGCATACACACATCTACACATGGTCAAGGTTACAATACCACATTCGTGGTGTACCTTCCCCAATGGCTATGACCTTACATGGCACAGCATTGTCATGCCATGATGTGTACCAGGCTCAGACAGTTTACATATGCGGCTGACAGATGGAAAACACATCTGTACACATCTGCATACCACATACACAGGGGTGTCTTCTGCTCTGACACGGACCATGTCCTCCGCATTACTGATGCATGTACTACTCATACATGACAATTGCAGTGGGCAGTGTGAACGGACCACTCATGGATATGTGCACACATGCCACATTGCATGGGCTGGGCTTCTGTGTTACTTCCGCAGACACAACACACACCATGCTGTGGAACATAGGTCCTGTGCACATCCCACAGGGACACACAGTGGCACTGTTCATGTGATAACTCCATTGCTGTTTGAGTGACACGTAGTCATGGTACCACCACAGCAGCAGTACTGTGTAAACATGCAGTTGACACCCGCCTCTGCTGTTCACTGGACACTACCATGGGGAGGTGACACTACTGTGTACACTGCACATATGTTTACACATGGACCTGCCAGACTTCATTGTTGCCCACATTGCACCTGCTACAGATTGTTTGGGCATGGTTACTTGGTGTTCCTTCCATTTCGGATGGCTATTATGCTACTACTCTGTCCCATATCTACAGGCCATATGTATCCTGTTATTGTACATACCAATAGGCAATTACTCCATTATGCATGATATGCCTGTGATACTGTGTATGATGTCTGTCATATCCACCATGACAGCTTTACATTACACATAGTTGATATAGTATCCCCTACTGCAAGGCATACGTGCATGTCGGGCGCACATTACGTATGACATCAACGGTATATGCCCATACACATGTGTGCTGTGACAGTATACATACATGTCCTATCCCCTGCTATGGCACTTCCTTGTTGGACATCCACTGCCAGCCTTGGCATGTGGTGTGGCATTGTTCTCTGTTATGCCCCCCTGTGGCAGCCCTTGTGTTATCCCGGCTATGTACATGATGTCCCACCGCTGTGCACACGGTGTCCACAGTCGTTGGTATGCTCAGCAAGATAGCACTACATAACCACCTTTCACCACTCTCTGCATTATGGACAAGTATCATTACTTACAAACACCATTCACATACAGTACAGCTTTGTCATACACATCATGTGTTACACACCCGTACATATCGTGGGTTCTACATACCTTATCGGTGTTTCGTTCCGTTTTTCGTTCCGTGTATCGGTATTCCTATTTCTTACTCTTTCCGTTGTACACTGCTGGTTCGGTATGAGCATACAGTTTGAATATCCTGGGAGTCATCCTTATATCCGTCGATACTTGCAACATGTGGGTTCATCACACCAATTGCTGTTCCTCAGTGTGTACTTGTGCGCATATCACCTGTGCATCTACTCCATTCGTACATTACGCGTCGTAACTAGGGTATGGTTGCATTCCTCACCTGGGCGTTGGCTATTTGCCCTACCTTCATGGAGATGGTCTGTATTGTGTTATGTTATGTGTAACTGCAGCTGCTATGTGTGGCGACAGGTACATTTCGCAGTGGTGTTAGCCGTGGATTGTGTGTGTTGGGTATGGTATTATGTTCGACATGTGGGTGTCCCTGTCCTGACAGCATCTGTTGATGGTGTTTTGCATTTGGATGTGTAACATAGCTGTTGTATTCCTTTAAACAACGGATGCAAGTATGGATCCGCTGTTGATAGTGTTTTCCACGCGAGATGTTGCGGTTATGCAGCTGTCATTGACTGCCTGTATGTTTGTGCTGCTATTACGGCTTGTATCCCTTTAATATGTACGATGGGGAATATCGGAGGTTGTAGGTGATGGATACGGGTTGTGGTCCTTGCATCTCTACATACACGGTATGCTTGTCTGTGTGCTCCATCCCTGCCTGGGGAGTTGACAGTTAATTGTCTGTCAGTCTGGGAGTGTAGGTTGTGTTGTTGTCATGTGGTGTTGGTATCGCCTGCGTGTGTGCTTCCTGCATGTATTCCTCCGTCACATCGGTGGTATATCTGCGGTTGTTTGTACGTGACGACTATCCCTTGTCATTCGGTCCCAGATATTTACAGTCATTGTGGTCCTGTACTTGGGATGGCCTGTTTGCCAGTGGTTGCCACCTATTCAGGTGGCGATTGCTTGTTTGACACTTGTAGAACACACAGCGGTGTTTATGCGCCGTCACGTGGCCACGGTCAGTACCGGGGTAGCACATGCATTTCCGCAGTACATACCTATTGCTGTGTGACTTTGCCCGGCGATCGTTTTGCAATTAGCATATCGGTGTCATACATACGGTCATGATTAGTACATACATCCTTTCCATTTCATGTGGGGTATATTCCTGTGCTACATTCTGGGACATTGTCACTTTGCATCATTATACGTCACCACACGCCTAGCCAGGGTGGGGCTCTCAGTACTACTTTGGGACTACTGGTGTACATATGCCTGTGGCTAGTGTACTGTATGCCTACACATGTTATTCCACTCTGCCTCTAACATGGCACCAACATACACATTTTACAGAGGCACACACATTACACTCGCACAGCGACACACACGGCACCCTCACCGCACACATACACATACTGCGGCAGTCATGGGGACGGTTGCACACAGTACCTGCATGGGCCGCATCACCAGCGGCAGTGTCTACCTCCCCCCTCATATCATCATAGTATTACCCGCACATGTACTGTTACTGTACTGTGGCCTGGCGATCATTCCGACTTGCGGTTATGCATTTCGGTATGTTGACCTTTCCATGGGTGGCGGTTTCCTCTTCTGTTAAACCTCCCGGATGCTCAGGTTGTCTTTCACTATGTATACTATGTACAGATATCGCGTGTTACATCGCTGTCACCTTACATCCCTCTGATTCCCTGTCTTACCTGTAGTACTTATATGTATATGTGTACATATATTTCTATATATGTAATTATATCTATCTATATATCTGTATATGCACATATCTACATGTCTATATGTATACACCTTGCGGCGAACGTGGCAGCATACAGCAACGCCGTCTGCTGTAGGACCCGCGTACGGTTCAGGTGTTGGCGTTCCATACTCTGCTGGCTGTTGGGTGTACAGTGTTTGGGTGCTGCCTATGTTGGAGTCACACATGGGGCCACCAATACGGTACAGTTTACGGGTGGTCATGTTTGTGTGCCGTCCATTTCACTGTGTGTGCAGGTAGGGAGGTGTCAGTCCATGGGGCCTACACTGTCAGAGTATGTGCTATACGTTCCCTCTTTGCCAGGGCATAGACATATTGGGTACGCCTCCGTCTGCCTACTGGGGCTGGCACAGTGTGTTCATGGTCCTGAACCCTCTGTGCCTGGACTGGCCTTGGCAGTTGTGGTGAGCTTTGTGGCCCTTCACCATTATGTCCCTGCAGCAGCTGCTTCCGCAGGATCATATTATGTAGCATGGCACATACTATGAATATGTGGGCACATGTGCCTGGAGAGTACTGCAGGGCTCCACCAGATGTATCCAAGCACCGGAACCGTGATTTCAGCATCCCAAACACATGCTCTATGATTATTCTGGTTTGTGCGTGTGCCTCATTATGGCGTTCTTGCATGTGTGTGTGTGCATTTCTGATGGGAGTCATCATCCACGGCTCCAGTGCATAGCCAGCATCCCCACAAGGTGGCCTTGTGGGATGTCCCCCCTGGCGAATACCTGATACAGCTGTGAGGCATGCCAGATATGGGAGTCGTGGTAGCTTCCAGGGCTGCCAGCACACACATCCATGATAATGCCCTGCGCATTGCACATGACCTGGCAATTGATGGAGGAATCCCTTGCGGTTTATGTAGCATCTACCCTGCTCCCAGGTGGTGACTTGATTTGTATGTGCGTACAGTCTATCGCACCCAGTACCTCCGGGTATTGTGCCACACGGTGGAAGTGGCATATATTGCTAGCCAACTCCTCCTGAGATCTGGGGAAGTATATATGCTCATTGGCATGTGGTAACATGGCATCCAGAAACTGGTGTAGTACCCTGGATGCTGATGCCTGTGAGATGCCCATTATATCCCCAGTTGGCCTTTGAAAGGTACCTGTGGCCAGTATTCGCAAGCTTACACATACCTTTGTGTCCACTGGGATGGGCTCCCCTCTGTTGTTTCTTGTTCTCAGGCAAGGCCGGCACAGCTCCACTATTTGCTGTAACGTGTCCCTATCCACCCTGTAACGCTCTACTATCTCCAGGTCTTGTAGCCCCATGGTAGGTTACCCTTGGTCTGAACACTCTCCTTCTCCTCTGAGGCCTACGGTAGTTGTCGGCACCCTCCTCCACAACTCCGTCTGTCTCTAACACATGCTGATGGATCACGGCCACGGCGGCACCCAACATGTACATTTTAAAAGTTCCCCGTGTGTTTACACCTATGGTGCGGCGTTTGGGAATACACGGCTGTGTGTTGTGTGCATTCACACTTTATACTGTTGTGCTGTACACCCGGTGATGTCATAGGGTGTGTCTCTGCGGCCGTATCTGGGGCAACGCTGTTGCCTTTGGTGTTGCATTACTCTTGCCTGCAATGGAGTACCATTCGACCTTCCCTTACTGTTTCTGCACGTTGCACCTACTATTTCCTGGCATGCATCCTGCAGAGCCCTGTCATGTGTAGTTTCTGGGACATGGCATATCATGCGTTTTGTGTGCCGCCGCCGCCATGCTGCCTGTCTACTTGGCTCTGCTGTGTCAGGTCTTCACTCTTTGCAATCTGCTACCTCCCCTACTTTTTTTGCATTCATATGCCTCCCCTATCCCGTTTTGCAGGTTTCTGCATGCAGAGTTGTCAGCTGTCGCCGATTGGCCTTCGTGGGTTGATTAGTGTTGATTGCTCATTACTACTCCAATTACACTGCTTCTGCATTTCCTCATATTCTCAACATCACCTTCCTGTTTCCGATGTTATTTGCGGGGCGAGCGTCACATGACTGGGTTAAGGGAACGTAGTCATCCTCGTGCTCATGCACCTCTGCGCGCATTGTGTGCTCTCAGCTCAACTATTTCCCCACACACCGGTCCTGCAGCTGTGATGTGCAATGTACAGCCCAGGTTTGCTGAGCTCCAATGTGCTTCCTCCTACAGTGGCACACTCCTCTGCAGGTGACATGTATTCCCTCTGAGCCACTCCTCGGTGTATTACTGCTGCGCCATTTGGTACAGCCTTATGCCGGCGGGGGTTTTGCAATTCAGTATTATCTGCCTCATTTGCATGGCATTGACTACTAATTCATAGTTACCACGCCGAACACTGCCACGAGCCCTTGGCAACTCTTGCACCGTGGATGTGGCTTTCCATGCATACCATGGTGTATTGTGGCTGTGAAACCGATGTGTATTACACTGCTGTTTTATGACATTGTCATATTATTTCATTGTTTAGCACCTTCCGCAGACATGTCCTGGGGTTCTGCTGTGAGTTTCTGTGGACATACCATTTATGTTATTATTTACATGTTGTGCATGTTTTCTTTTGACATTCTCTGTGTCTTTCGCCATTGGCATATGGCAACAGTGTGATACCTGACGTTGACAGCCTTCCGTTACTCCTATGTTATATTTGGGTAAATGTAAACCGTTTTTTTTTGGTTTACATTGCCGTGCCCTTATGCTACGCCTGCGCCGCCGTGGATCGCTATATGCCTTCATTTGCATGGTGCAACACCGCACATGGGGTGTTTAGCATACCTACACCGGAGGCGGCGCACGCCGGTAGTGCACATGGGATTGGATCGTACCTGAATCGCTCGGCGGCCATATTTGGCGTTGTAACGCCTACGCTATGCGTCCGCCTGGCGCAACATTCATGAATCCCGGAGTATATTTTGACAAGTTATAATAGCTACTTTTCTGTGTATGTATGTATGCATGTATGTAACACAATCTACGTTTATATTCATGTGGTTTGAAAATAACAGCCTCTTCGTTTGTTACTGACAGACTTGGAAATTCTAGGCATTCTTGAATGTCTATACATTTCAGATATGACACATATCTGATAATGCAGATCGCAGTTCACGGACCTATTAATCACGTCTGCACATTGGCTAGATGATAGCATCACATAACACAGTGTTGTTTAGTTCAGAGAAGTGACAAAACCTAAAAACATGCACAGATGCAGTATTGTCATTCTGGAAGACTTAGCAGGACATGAATGAGCAATAACATTTACATAAGGCCTGTCAGTACACTTCTGGAATACCCAAACCATACAAACACACCGCAACCCTGAATGAGAAATATTCTACTCACACAAAATGTATTGTCTAGGCAGCTAGACTGCAGATATCATGCCAGTGACAGAACAGTGTTCCCACTCATTATGCCACCTCTGATGATGCTCTCATTGCTATGCACTGATGATAAGCCCTAAAGTGCTACACCCCGTACCTGAATGCATCAAATGAAAACAAGTATGTGTTGTCTCAGTCCAAGGATAGGACTGCCATCACCTTGTCAAATGTCCGCAACAGTACACACAAGGTATGGTCAGTGTGTCGATGTCACATTTTAGGTCTATGCAAATGTCTGACATAATGCTGAGGGTCAGTTAAACATTAAAGGGTGACGTAGCCATAATGACTTATTATGGAGTACAATAATACTATGCCAGGTAGTACAACATTCATACACTGTATACATAGTTTTCTGTCAAATCACTTTCCCAACAGTACAAACAGTTATTCTGTTATCCTACAATGTGGAATTATACTTTTAGTACATCTGGGTGCTGACTAGCCTGCATCACATTACTGTACTGTCCTCGTCTTCCACTCTGTTATCCACACCCTCATTTGTGTAACTACCTCTAAATGTAATCAATAATGTGTTCTGAGTATATATATATATATATATATATATATATATATATATATATATATATATATATACATACACAATATATATATATATATATATATATATATATATATATATATGTGTGTGTGTGTGTGTGTGAGTGTGTGTTGTCTTTAACTTTATATGCGTGTCTGTGTGTGTGTTGTCTTTAACTTCATATGCGTGTGTGTGTGTACAATGAATAATCATCGATGAATTTGTTCAAAACACAAAACATTGAACAAACTCATTGATGATTATCATTATCACCACCTAAATAATCTAGAATAGTAATGACTTCTGACTCCGTTTGTACCTGCATATTTACATATGTATCTCAATATTTAATTCAACACACATACATACATATGTGTATGTATGCATATATTGCAATCTTTATGCTTTTTTGCCTGAGTAATGTGCATGGATATGCCTATGTGTATGCACGCACATAGGCAATGTATTCACATAGGTATACATCTTATAATTAACAGACATGGTTGATACTAGCATCCATAGTCACACATACCAAAATAAAATATTTTCATGTTCACCCACAACTATGGTGCTTATGAAAGTATATATTAATGACCACACAAATTCATACTCGTGATTATTCTACAAATATCTCTGAACTGGATATGCCCTGCATGCATACCTTTCAACTATAGAGATTTTTGCCTCTTATTTTTGGTCTTTTTCACAAAATTGTGCTTTTCTGACAAATCATTGAGGACTGCAGTCAGAAAATAATGACAAGGGGGCGTGGCCAAGGATGAACACAGGATAGCAGCAGATTTCTTCAGCTCCACCAATTTCACTGCTCTGACAGGAAATAATTACTTTAAAAATTAATTTATGAAGTAATTTTCTTTCTAAATATGTTTGCTTTATCTATTTCTTGAATAATATCTAAAAAAGAAAGAAGATTTTAATAATATTCTTGTCAGAAATCACCTTGGAAATTTTCCTGTCAGTTTCTCTGTTTGAAATGAGTTCCAGTAAGACAAATTCTCAAGATTCCAGCATCAAGAAAGAACGTCAGTCTCTGATATCTACAATCCAGCAACTTACTGCTAAGATGGATAAACTGGATATTAAAATCGATACCTTCATAGAAAAAACTACAAAACAAATAGACTTATTACATATAGACTTGCAACAACAGAAGACCCAGATTACAGGCATAGAAGAGACTGTAAATGACATGGAAAATAGAATCCAAGAAGAGGAAATCAACATTGAGTTTTTGCTGAAACAAAATACACATCTACAAACAAAGCTTGATGACCTGGAAAATAGATCTAGGCCAATAACATTAGGATTTTTGGACTGCCAGAAAATATTGAAGGTAACAATATTACTTCTTTTTTAACAACTTGGCTCCCTAAAACTTTAGACTTGCCAGAAGCTTTTTCTTTTGGTATCGAAAGAGCCCATAGATCTATAGCTAATACTAACTCTAACAAAAAGTATCCTAGATCAGTTATAGTTAGATTTCTATCATATTTTGATAAAGAGATGGTACTTAGATCTGCTTGGGCTAAAGCTCCTGTTAAAATTAATGAGGCAACTGTGCATTTTGACAATGACTATTCTTCGTTGGTAATAACTAAAAGAAAAGTTTTTCTGTCATTATTAAGGGAGCTTAAGAAAGCACAGTTTAAAACCTACCTTCTGTTTCCTGCCAAGCTAAAAATCTTCCTTCCTGATGGTCCTAAAATTTTTGATGACTTAGACTCTGCATTGCTGTTTATCAAAAAAAATAAGATTTTGGATAAAATAGAGGAAATGGAATGGGCTAGTCCTTCATTAAAGAGGTTGGCAACAGAAACTTCATGGAAGACTTCAGAGAAGAAAAAGATACTAAAAAACAAATGACTTGTTCTATGTTTTTTTTCTTTTTTTTTTCTCTCTCTTTTTTTTCTTCACTATTAATTTTTTTAAATATAGTTACTGCATTTTCAGAAAGCCACAAATATTCTGAAAAAGATTTAATCAAAGTTATTTTCTGTGTACAAAGAACTGTTTTTGTTTCATAATCAGTCAAAATATTTGAGGAACTAATAACAAGCTATCATTCAATATGTTTCTCTTTCTGACAAAGAGAACTAAGGTTAGTAACTTGATACATTTTTGTTTTCTTTTTCTTCTTTTCTTTTATTTTAAATAATGTCATTCTATTTAGATTGTGCAGTGGGTAAGGGGAGGGGGAGGGCAGGGAGAGAAGTGTAATGAAAATATGATAAATGGAATAATAACTTATTTATTCCTTGTAAAAAAGTATATATGTTGTTTAAATGCTATTGCTAATTATACTTCCTTGATTATATTGCTTATACTTGTTTACAAATAATTTGTCATGCTTTAATTAATAATAATTAGAACTAAATAATAGTAAATAGTATGTTTCATATCCATCTTTATTAATATAAACAGCAAGTAATGTTTCACTGTAGATACTTTTTATAGCTTCCTTTTTCATTTTTTATCTTTTCTTTTACTCTCTTTTATTTTCTACTCTCTTTTTTTTTCTGTCCTCTCTTTTTATTTTCTTTCATATTAATATATTCACATGCTTTTGATCATACTGATACAGTAAATAATAAGATTTGTATAAAAATTGAATTGGGGCATAAATAATTAGTTCTATTACATATTAATAACTGTGGGCTTAGTTTCACTTTCATAGAGGCTGTAATAACTTGTAAAATACTTTGCGAAGGTTTTGCTATGTTTAGCTTCATTTATATTGCTAAATGAATGTCAGCCACTTGTTTTTAACAAAATTCCTGCCAAAATGTTAAGGGAGACAATTTGGGATGTGGGTTACCTCGTGAATAGTGTCCTCGAGTTGTTTTAAAAGCTTCAACACTCAGTATTCACGCAGAGAAGCTGAAAGCAGTCAATTTGAACTTTGACCCCTGAATTCACACTGACACATCGCAGATTCATGAAGAACACTCTACCAGGAAGTAGAACAGCTGCAAATGCGACTCTGCGATGGAAAATAAACTCTATAACATTTAAATGTGAGTTATCTTTTATAACTACTTATTTATTCATGTTATAATTTATAAAATATGAAAGTTATAATGATTTTAAATGATTCAGTATCTCATAGTAAGCAAATGTGATATTTTAGAAGGCATAGAAAGTGAAACATTTATACATGTGTTTTTGAAAGTTTACTTGACTGCAACATATTAATGTATGTAAAAAACTTATAATTTAAACATATACATTGCTATAATTCATTTGATTTATCTGACTGACAAGCATAAATATCTTTATGTCTCTATTTTGGAAGAAGTTGTCATGTGACATATTTTAAAGCAGCAGTTCAGATATACAAAATACAGATGGCTTTCTTCACAATAATGCAAGTATTTCTGAGAATTTACATAGCTATGCAGTATGATTTATAACAATTTCTATAAATATAATATTTTATTGGCAATAATAAGTATGAGAAAAAAGCTCTGATACAAGTAATTTAAAGTATTTTGGAAGCTGTTAACTGCATTTCTATGACAGAAAATAGGTACATCTTAATATATGTAATGTCTGAACCATAATAGCCAAAGTTATTGATTTAAATGAACACCAGAACTTATTTTTACAAACTTTGAATAAATTAATATGTAGATGTGCCCTCTTTTTTTTTTCCCTCTCCCTCTCTCACGTCTTTTATGTCTTTCTCTCTTCTTGGTTCCTAATATCAAGTTTATTTGAATGCTATTTGAGTATAAATGTATTATATTAAATAGATGTACATAGCAGTATGAATTGTTTTTAAAAGTTTCTATTTGTTTATATGATGCTGATTTATCAAATGTGTAGCTTTGTCTTACCAGATAATCTAATTGAAAGTTGTTAATTTAGTTCATAGGTTAGTACTAAGCTAAGCTAACTGCCCTTGCGAGCTATTTTAAGCCTAGCCAATTATCCCTTGTGAGACTTGAACCCTACACCTTGTGTTTGTAAGGCAAACACCTTAACCATTAGGCCACCCTCCCAACCATTTAAGTTAATAATAACTAGTATTAAATTGATAAGTTGGCAGCTGAGGTACTGCTGCTTAGGGTAGGGGGTTAACTTGAGTAGTATGTACTACTCTAAGTTGGAGCTTTTAACTCCAGGCTGGGTGCAAGGTTTAATCCTTACATTATTTTCTTTTGTTCACTGTTGTATGTATAAAGTTCTGACATCCACAATACATTTTGTAAGCTCAGTGTCACTACAAACAAAATTGAATCTTATACAAAATCCCATAAGAGATTCAATAAATACAGCTATATCTAAAGGTACACCTAAAGCAGGAGGTATAATATTACTTATTTTGTTAATTGTTATTTTGATTATAAGTTTTATATGTTTTAAAAATGCCAAATGACTTCTCTAAAAGGAATTTCTTTAAACATTAATGGATTGAATAACCCGTGTAAAAGGGCAAGCCTAATAAGATACATTAATTTACATAAGGCCAACTTAGTATTCCTTCAAGAAACACATCTCCTGAAAAAAGATGTTGATAAATTAGCCACAAATAAATATACAGTATTGGTTAGTTCAGAGCACACTCAGAAAAAAAGAGGAGTGGCTATTTTATAGAATAAAAGTATGCCCATTCCTAAAACTATTAGGACTTATCAAGATGATAAAGGAATGTTTTGTATGGTTACAATACAAATTAATGGGAAGACTTATACATTAATCAATGTATATTGGATACCTGGAATTGGTATTAATACAGTGAAATACCATCTTGATAAGATCATATCATTCTCTATAGGAGATATTATTTTGGCAGGTGCCTTTAATTGTATCCTACATGAAAATGATACTACTACTATAGGAAAAAGGTAAATTACATCTAATGCAAAACATTTAAATGATTTTGTTAATTCTTATCATTTAAATGATATTAATAATCAGATAGACTCAAAATCATTACCATACACCTTTTTTTCTAACAGATACAAAACTTATTCAAAAATAGATAGAGTCTTTATTTCTAACCAGATGGTAACAGAATTAATTAACTCTAAAATCATTTCATGTCCTATATCTGATCATAATTCAATTGTTTTTGAGTTCATGATAAAAAATACTTACAATGTTCAGATCAAAAGGATACCAGCATACTTAACTCAACTAAAAGACTATAAAGAATATATACTTTCAGAAGTACAACATTTTCTAGACATAAATAATACTCCTGAAGTCTCCATTGTTTGTGTTTGGGATGCTTTAAAATCATATCTATATGGACAAAGTATCAGATGGTATAATAATAAAAGGAAATCTTGGGATAAGGAATTGTTAGATATTCAAAGTAAATTAGACTCTTATAAACATAATAATAAAGAAAATATTATGGATAAGAAAGTCATTGAAGAAATAAACAAACTAAATGAGAAATACAAAGAAATTTTAACTCATAAAGTTAAAATAACTTTAGAGAAATACAAGTTTTTGTCTTACTCAATAAGCCCCAAATACTTACATAGACTTAAAAACAAAACAAAAAGGTTGAATAAGCAAAATCATATCAAAGAAATTTTCTCTTTAAGGAAAAAGAAGAATGTTTCTAGTCTACCAGAAATACTAGATGAATTTAGAAATCACTTTCACAAAATTAATCATAATAACATTAACATGGAACCTAAAGATAAAATAAAGGAATTTATAACAACAAACATGAATAAAAAACTTAATAAACAACAGATTAAACTATTGGATAAAAGTATTTCATATACAGAGGTTGTTACACAAATAAACAAGCTTAAATCAAACAAAGCACCAGGTAATGATGGTATTATACCAGAGATATATAAAATTCTTTCTAAAAGTACATACTCATTAATACATAAGGTTTTTATTTTGGCCCAAAATGAGTTAATAACCCCCCCATCTTGGCAATACACCTTTATTTCACCAATTTTAAAACCTAATAAAGACCCAACTAGATGTACTTCATATCGACCCATTTCATTACTTAATGTTGATTATAAAATGTTTATGAGTATTTTTGCTGATAGATTGAAGACAATCATCCCTGGCATTATAGATATAGATCAGACAGGCTTCATTGTAAATAGAAATACTTTTGATAATATAAGGAGAACTCTAACATTAATTGATTTTGCAAATAGGAGAAAGAAAGATTTAACACTTATTAGTCTCGATATAAGTTCAGCATTTGATTCAGTAAGTTGGGACTACTTGTTTACCTTACTGAAGTGCACAAACTTCTCAGATACATTTGTAAATCTAATTGAGCATCTATACAAAGGAGCATTGGTTTATATTAAGATAGGAACATATGTCTCACAAAAAATACCCATTTTAAAGGTACAAAACAAGGGTGTCCACTCTCTCCACTATTATTCACTTTAATAATGGAGCCTTGGGCTAATCTGATCAGAAATAGTACTGATATAGAGGGATTTGAAATAGATGAAAATACAACATGTAAAATTCAACTCTTTGCAGATGATGTTCTAATTACATCAGCAGGATCTAATTCTTCTATGCAGTCTCTATTTGATAAAATGATGAATTTTAAAAGTATTTCTGGTTTAATATTCAATGAAGAAAAAACTAAAATACTACCTATATATACTCGAAAAAATGTTCTCATTAGTGATTTTACTAAATATGTACCCAATTCAGGTCAGATAACTTATCTAGGTATAATATTAACTAAAGATATTAAATCTATTATACATAATAATTATAATACCTGTCTTCTTAATATACAAAATCTTTTCAATACCTGGAATAATATGTTTTTTACTATGGAAGAGAGACTTACAATTATTAAAATGATAATATTCCCCAAGATATTATACTTAATACAATCAATAATACTCCCACCTACAAAAATAATTATCAAAAATTAAATGCACTAATGTTAAATTTCCTATGGGCACCTAATAGACCTAGGATTGCATTAAAGAAACATACTAATAGCTGGTCTCAAGGGGGTATTTCTTTTCCAGACTTTAACTTATATACTATCTCTTCTATTGTAAAAGTTATTACTTTGTTAATAGATCAGTCATATGTTGCAAAATGGAAAGATTACTGGGAACTAATTAGTATTCACTTCATGAAAATCTCCTTAACACATACAAATATGATTGTAAATAACTCCATGCTATGGTTACTAAAATAATTTTATACTTCACCTATTACACCTAAATATATAGTTAGTTACCCATTAAACATTATTATTAGTTATCGTAATTTTATATTCATGCATCCTAAATATAAGAAATGGAATTTTATTATATTCCCTATAATGTATACTCGAGGTATGCTTTTGTCATCCACTTCTGAAGGAACTCATTTAGCTACAGATAATGATCTAAAGTACTGGTATCAGTTGCTATCTGATAATAAAGTTAAAAATCTAGATTTCTTAAAACCAGAATTTGATCTAAGAGAAACTTGTTGGTTAGAAGTTCAGACCTTTAGACAACATCTCATTAATAAAATTGATCTAATGTCTATAACAGTTAAAGAATCTATTCCAACACTGATTGATTACTTGATATTAAATTTACAACATAAAGTTTCTGATAAAGGTAAGCTTTCATACATACATAAAATTATCAGACAAGAAACTTTTTACAGTGTAGATACCTACTGGAATTATTTCACTTCCATTAATGGTGACCCACCAAATCAACAAGATAAACAATATATATTGGAATCTGCCTATAAAACTACGTCTTCCATTGTTTGGAGACTTTTTACATGGACATTTTTACATAGATCTTTGTATACACCTTTGATGATGAATAAAATAAATAATAAAGATAATCTATGTAAAAGATGTAATGTAGAAATTAATGCTGACTGGGCTCATATGTTTTATGACTGTATAAAATTGAAAGAATATTGGAAGTCAATCAATGATTTTTTGCAGGTTCTTTTTACAGATAATTTCATTATTTCTAAATCTCTTATATTATTCAACACACCTGTACCTCAAAGTGTTAAAAAGGTTAAGCTTCCCTTGTTATGGTCTATTCTAGCAGTGGCTAGAAAAATAATAACCAGAAATTGGATTTCAGATGCACCTCCTTCGTTCAATGAATTTAAAAATGTTTTGACTATAGTGTGCCATATGGAATTGATGACAATAAAATCAAGAACTACTAGAAAAACATCTTATTATATTGTATGGGATACTTTACAAAACTTGTTAAAAAAATCTTAACTTCAATAGCATGGTATTTTAGTTTAATTAATTGATCTGATTGTAGTGGATGTCTTTGTAAATACTTTGGTTATTTTGTTGAATGTTATAATCATATATATTTTAATTACTTGTATAAAATTGTTATGATATTTCTCTTGTATGTTAAAAACAATAAACTTGTTTAAAAAAAAAGAAAATAATGACAAGACACTTGAAATTCAGACTTTATACCCTGCAGGAGAACCATGCTAATGCAAAACCTGTTATTCTATCAACTTAAGTTTGTAAAAGCAATATTTAAAAAAATGTCCCTATTTTTGTGCCTTTGTCCCTCCATTATTTATGGTTTTGTCCAGATTTCTTGTTCTAAGAGGTTGAGAGGTATGTTTGCATGACAGCACTTACTGCAAAGTTTAGCATTACACAGTGCTATTTTTAATTTCTGAATACCCGCCTACTGTGTTTTATGTCCTGTAAGAGTAGCAACAATGTACACAGATTACATGGAACTTGTAAGCAAACATTTAATTGTGCATTTTAATAAAAAATTAAAACAAATAGATTTGTACTGTCCTCTCTAAGGTACCCTGACTTAAACTTAATCTCTGTATGAAATCATTTAATTTATACCCGTTATTCAGCTTTGTGCTTGTTTGTTTACCTATTAATTTCAGTTTGGTAACCAAGAAAGTGGATTGGCTGACAGACTCCCTTCAGTCGCAACCTGACCTCTATGGTACAAGACAGAAACCGAAAATGGAAAATACAATAAAGTATTATACCACTTTCTGAAGGAATGTCAAACAGTTTGGCAAAATGCAGAAGTGGAATTCAAGCACGATGATAGATAAAAAGAAATGAAGTGAGCGCAAACTATAGCTATAACTCTGAAGACCAAACTAATAAAACTGGACAAACAATGTGAGACAAGATCCAGAACATTTTGGAAAAAAACGTATATAAAGACATTGCACATAATACACAAACGCCACAGAAATAGCCAACCTGCTGGCAGACAGGTTCAGTGAAAACTTCACCCCCGTCCCCCCATCAGTAAATCAGGATATCCCCAGCACCTGCCCTCTCAAAGGCAAAAAATACAGTCTCCATAAGACCCGATAACATCCCTGGCTGCGTCCTACATGAACTCAGGCATGAGCTCTCATCTCCATTAGACACCCTATTCAACCAAAGCCTGAGCACCAATTTCATCCCAGATGAATGGAGGACAGCCACTGTCATCCCTCTGCACAAAGGTGGGGCATCCACTGTCCCAGACAATTATAGCCCCATCAGCCTAACTGCAGTGTTTGTAAGAATATAGTTAGAACATTTAATTATATCAACAACATTAGGTTCACAGTCAGAGATAGTTTTACCTGTAGAAGTAAGGGAGTTGTGTATGCTTTACACTGTCCCTGTGGATTATATTATATAGGTGAAACTAAAAGAGAGTTTCGTATTAGGTTAGGAGAGCATATTAGAGACATAAGACATAAAAGGGAAAATAAATTTATTGCCACACATTTTAGTGTTTATCATAATAGTGATGCTTCATTTTTAACAGGAACAGTTTTAGAAAGTGCGAAATGTCTTTGTAATGATGAAAATGCTTTGAAATATAACTTACAATATAAGGAAAGTATTTTTATTTTGAAATATAATACAATGACACCCTGTGGACTGAATAATGAAATAAACTGGAGGTGTCTGCTTTAAAACTTTTTTGAACATAATTGTTTAATTAATTGCTTAATTAATTGCTATGAGTATATGTATATATCCATTCTTTCAGTGAGAATGTATACTCTTGAAAGTGGTTACACCGAGGCGCTGGAGAATAAAGAATTTGCTTTTGGATTTGACTTTGGTTCCTGCTTTTCGATTCCTGACTTCTGAAGATTTTGCTGTTTTGGTATTGTTTTGGATCAGAGTTGTTTCTATCTGAAGGTGTGTGGAGTGGAGTTTGTGTAATTATCCAGGGATGTCGACTGATCCTAATTTGGATATTCCCAGGGTTTTTCGGGAGAACACAGCTTTGCAACAAGGTACTGTAGGGGCTGAAAGCTCTATGATTTATTCTGCTCAACAGAGAACTATTGAGCAGTTTTTTTCAGGTTCTAGACCTGCTGTAAATGTTTCTGCACATGTTCCTGTGGATGCACGTCAACCAGAAGTGAGAGACTGTCAATTTTTTGATCAATTTTTGCAAGAAAGAAATAAAAGAGTGCTTGACCCTTTTGTTTCTGTGGGACATAAATTTCAAATTGTGTCTCCAGAAATCAGAGAACTGTATCAAAAATATGACAGGTTGATTGAGAAAGAGACAAGGGTGCACTTTAACATTTTAGGTTTGCAAAAATATATTAGCTTGAATATTACACCTAAAGGTCTTAGATTCGTAAAGAATCCTAGTACACCATTTGACTTGAATTGTGCTGCTGATAGGAAATTTAAGGAACGCTGGTTCATAGCAGCACATAAGTGTGTAATAGAGTGGCTTCACATTCTGTTGGAAAGGGACCAGCTCAAACATCAGTCTCTTAAACAGGAGCTGGTTTCCCTTTCACATAGTATTAGTTCATCTGTGAGTCTAGAAAATATGAAGTCTTTCATGGAGAAGACTAATGAGAGACTGAATAAGCTAGAGAATGAACTTGTAAAACAAAAGAAAACAAAATTAATACGTGATATCAATGAATATGAAGCAGGGACTGCATTCTCTTACCCTCCTAATTGGACAGAACATAAGCGGAAACAACGTAGGAGGGTAAGATTCACTGATGCACCGTTGTCTTCTTCTTCCTTTACTTCTTCAGGGGAAGAGTTTAGGTCGGACACCAGTATGGAATTTCCGGAATTACCTAGACCAGCACAACCATGTAGGATGCAACAGGAGTTTAACAATGGAGGCTTGCAGCACCAGGAATGAACATTTCAACAGGGACAGAAAAGCCTGAGAAGTTATGAGCAAGAAGATGTCTCTGTTCAGAAATTCAATCAACCTGATAATTTTCGTCAGAATCGGAGGTATGGACAACAATATAACAACAAGAAATTTAAACAGTAATGACTTTAATGATAACAGTATTGTTCTTAATTTATCTGGTTGTGATTTGTCTGATGAACAGTTTGCTGTGTTAGGTTTAGGTTTAAAGTTTATACCTACTGTTTTTCCTAAAGAATATTTGATACAGCAAGACATCTTTAAATTTCTTAGGAAGATACATTTGAAAGTTTATTTTAGCAGGGACCAAGGATGTTCTAATTCTGCACATGGAGGCTTTTCTTCATGTGAATCTGAGGATAGTTTTTATTCATGTGATGAATGTATAAGTAATGATGATGTGCAATTTCCTATTGTTGGCAATGCAATAGATATGTCTTATGTAGCTTCTTCTAACAAATTTATTCCGCCTTTTATTAATCAGAGAGCTATTCATTATGGCTCTATGATTAAATTTGAATGTGAGAATATATGTAGAAATATAAAATTGAATAGGTGTAATAGTTTATATAACTTAACTTATAAAGAATGGAGTGCTTTAAAAGAATTATGTGACAGGAAGGATATTATTATCAAACCTTCCGATAAGGGAAACAAAATTGTTATAATGAGTGTTGTGCAATATTTTGAGATGTGTATGAATCATTTGCAGGATGAAACAACATATGAAAGAAGCAATATGATTCATTATCAAAAGGCTGTTACAAAATTTAAACACATGTTGGACAGGGGAGCCAGGCTGGGTTTTTTTACAGAGAAGGATGTGAGGAATAGGTTAGACAATGATAGAAAGGACCTAGCTGTATTCTTTTGTTTACCAAAAATACATAAGAACTTACATAACCCCCAGGTCGACCCATTATATCAGCCTGCAACTATTTCCTACATAACACTGGTTTGATTTTACGTAGAATATTTTTACCATATGTAGTTAAATCTCCAGTTTACATCAAAGATAGTATGGAATTTTTAAACAAAATATCCTCTATTTCTTGGAACAACAAAATGTATTGGTTGGTTATGGATGTTAAAAGTATATATACCTCTATTAGACATGATGATGGCCTCAATGCAGTGAGATCTTCTTTAAAAGACAACCCTTCTGTTGATTTCATAGTAGATTTGTTGGATTTCTGTTTAAAGAATAATTATTTTATTTTTAATGACGTTTTGTATCAGCAGAAACAAGGTACAGCAATGGGGGCAGCTTTTGCCCCCATGTATGCCAATTTGTTTATGAATTTTTTTGAAAGGAAATTTCTATTTGAGTTAAATTTTATGAAATGTAATGTGTTATTTTATTTTCGTTACATAGATGACTTGATTTTTATTTGTGATGGTGGTTTTGATTCAGTTAATGAATTTTTGACAGACTTGCATGGTAACCCATTTGGGTTAGAATTTGATGGAATACAGAAGGGAAACAAAGTAATATTCTTGGATCTTGTTCTGGAGGGTACAGAACATGGTAAAATTATATCAAATATACATAGGAAGTTTATAGATGGTAATCAATACCTTCATGCATCTAGTTGCCATCCTGTACATACTTTGGAAGCTATCCCTTATGGGGAATTGGCAAGGGTATCTAGATTATGTAACACACAAGAAAATCTACAAAGGGAATGGGATATCACATATAATATGTTTTTGAAAAGAGGGTACAGTGTGAATATTTTAGAAAATGCCCTTATGAAGGTAAAAAAGGAGAATAATATGGTAAGGAATAAATGTAATAAGGGTGAATATCACCATTATAAGAAATATCATCTGGCAACCAGTGATAAAACTTGTAAGGATATTTATTTTGTCTCTACATATAATGTAAAAAGTGGAGACATAAAGGATGTAGTGGAACATTTTTGGAAATTTTTAATGAAAGACAAGGTGTTGATGCATATTTTGCCACAAAAAACCTTTATTCTCCTATAAAAGGGGAAGAAATTTGAAAGATATGGTGGTACATGGTAAATTTGTAATGCCAAAATTTTGTTTATCAAGACCACTAAGTGAATTTGGTACAAGATGTTGCAGTAGATGCAGTGTTTGTAGGAATATAGTTAGAACATTTAATTATATCAACAACATTAGGTTCACAGTAAGAGATAGTTTTACCTGTAGAAGTAAGGGAGTTGTGTATGCTTTACACTGTCCCTGTGGATTCTATTATATAGGTGAAACTAAAAGAGAGTTTCATATTAGGTTAGGAGAGCATATTAGAGACATAAGACATAAAAGGGAAAATAAATTTATTGACACACATTTTAGTGTTTATCATAATAGTGATGCTTCATTTTTAACAGGAACAGTTTTAGAAAGTGTGAAATGCCTTTGTAATGATGAAAATGCTTTGAAATATAACTTACAATATAAGGAAAGTATTTTTATTTTGAAATATAATACAATGACACCCTGTGGACTGAATAATGAAATAAACTGGAGGTGTCTGCTTTAAAACTTTTTTGAACATTATTGTTTAATTAATTGCTTAATTAATTGCTATGAGTATATATATATATATATATATATATATATATATATATATATATATATATATATATCCATTCTTTCAGTGAGAATGTATACTCTTGAAAGGTGGTTACACCGAGGCGCTGGAGAATAAAGAATTTGCTTTTGGATTTGACTTTGGTTCCTGCTTTTCAATTCCTGACTTCTGAAGATTTTGCTGTTTTGGTATTGTTTTGGATCAGAGTTGTTTCTATCCGAAGGTGTGTGGAGTGGAGTTTGTGTAACCATCAGCCTAACTAGCCTGATCTGCAAGGCCATGGAATGCATCATCATGGACCTTATAAAGAAGGACATTGGCAACTTCCAAAAGCTTGACCCCACACAGTTTGGTTTTGTCAAAGGGAGATCATGCCTGTTAAACTTGGTTAACTTCTTTGAAACTGTCACCAAAGACATGGGCGAGGGGAAGACAGTGCACAGTGCCTACCTTGACCTCACCAAAGCCTTTGGCACTATTCCTCACTCAGGCATAATAGATGAACTCTCCCAGCTAGGCATCAACCCGTATGTTACCAGATGGGTAGCTAACTGGCTCACTGATAGAACCCACTCAGTCAAAGTAGGGGAAGCCACCTCTAGTAGTAGACTGGCAACGAGTGTTGTACTCCAAGGATCGGTCTTGGGGCCTCTACTGATTGTGATATACTTTTCTGAGGTGCAAGCCAAAACCAGTGGTCTCTGGCTGACCAGGTTTGCAGATGAATGCAAGCTGGGTGCCGTCTTAAATTCCCCTAGTGATGTGAACATCCTCCAAGAGGGCCTTACCCAAACTAATGACTGGTGCCAGAAGCATGGTCTCAAACTGAATTCCAAGAAATGCATCATTATCCTCTTTGCAGAAAATGTCATCCCCACTAATTATCACATTAATAACAATGTATTAATCATGTAATCTGTTGTGAAAGACTTAGGCACACAGGTTGATAGCAACCTGAGTTTTGACCATGATGTTGCCTCTTTTGTACAGAAGGATTTCTACATGGCCCACCTCATAAATAAGGGTATTTCATCCAGGAACAAGGAGGTCAAAATATCCATGTACTCCCCTTATCAGACCCATTATCAAGTACAATGCCCCCTTTGGCATGTACCTTGCCAAGCACATGCAGCAGTTTGGGAGACAACAGAGGTTCCTGACCAGGAAAATCCAGGGTCTCAAACATATCCTATACAGATAGGCTAAAACCCCTGTCCCTCTACTCAGTCTCATACAGACTGCTCAGAGGTGACCTGTGTCTGGCATACAAGGCCATTTCAGACCTAGCTTTGATGGAGTTTTCCTGCATACCCATAAGACAAACTCCACTCATTCCACCCACACGCAAGGCCTTAACCTGGTCTATGACATTAATAGAACTTGTTGGTGGTACAGATTTGTTTCCCAAAGACTCCCCCATCTGTGGAATAGACTCCCTCTCAATGTCAAGCAGAGTACCTCTCTAGCCCTCTTTAAAAGGAACCTAGATGACTGGAGGGGAAACAGAAAATATACCCATGGGATCTCAACTGTGCCCCTGCTGGACAGGGGAAACAAGTGTTGACATTGAGAGAACATGGGTGAAATTCTTGGCTAGGCTTATAAGGGCCTCTGGGCCAATAGCCTAGTATCATCCTATGAACCTATAATAGAAAATTATATACATCTACAGTATATCTATATATCTATATATAATGCGTGTGTGTGTGTGTGTGTGTGCATATATATATATATATATATATATATATATATATATATATATATATATATATATATACATATACATATATACATACATATATGTACACACATGATGTGGTAGGACTGAAAACCTACAAACTAACAAATTGTGTAGAATAAAAAATATATTCTCCAACACAACAAATAAATACATTTATCAAAATGTTATTCAGGTTGCACAAAGGTGGTGAGAAATTGTGCTAATAATATCCTGTTAACTTTGATGCTGAAATTAAATTAAATTACATTGAAAAATAAATACGCACACTGGACACAAAGTACAGGGATGAAATAGAATCAGAAACAATGACCTGAGAATACTTTGGCATGAATTTACAGTATCATTGTATTTGTTATTCATCAAGTCATTAAAGTATGAGGAGATTCCTCAAGATTGGAGATGTGTATGTGCAACCCATATTTAAGGGATAGGGGACCAGGACAGATCCAGAGTCACAGAGACCCATAACTTAAGATTGGATACGTGCATATGTGCAACCCATATTTATGGGACAGTAGAACAGCCCAAACCCAGAGTCACAGAGACTCATAACTTAAGATTGGAGACGTGCACTTGTTCAATCCATGTTTAAGGGAGAGAGAAATAGGACAAACCCAGAGTCACAGCCAGCCATAATGTAAGACTGGAGACATGCACTTGTTCAATCCATACTGAAGGGAAAGAAGAACAGGACAAACCCAGAGTCCCAGAGTCCCATAACTTAAGATTGGAGACATTCATTTGTTCAACTCATATTAAGGGACAGGGGAACAGGACAAACCCAGCATCACAGACACCCATAACTTAAGACTGGAGACATGCCCAGGCTCAACGCATATTTAAGGACAGGGTAACAGGACAAACCCAGAGTCACACAGACCCATAACTTAAGATTGGAGACATGCACTTGTTCAACTCGTACTTAAGGGATAGGGGGACCGGACAGATGCAGAGTCACAAAGACCCATAACTTTACTTTATTTTTGTGGAAAAACAATGGAGAAGGTTATTTGCATAACGTATCATCAGAATTGAGAAGACTAGCCCCTGGATTCACTATATTTCCATGTAGGATTAGCTTAGTCCTGTACGGAAGTGGACGTTTAGGAGCAGGATGGCAGTGAGCCAGGCATATTAATGAAGGCACGCTGCCTGAGCTCCTAAACGGACAAGGAGCATGTACGAGTGCAGGGGGTGTGTCTGAGAGCAGCAAGAACAGCAGTTTAGGAATAAGAATGAGTGAGACCACTCATAGGTGTTTGCATACTGCCAGCAACATCCCCCCAAGTTTATAAGAGCAATAGTTAATATATAAAATATAAACAAGCTTCTTTTTTTAATCAAACAGATAAAATTTTACTGTAGGTGCATGAGTTTGCCCATTGCTTAACTATATTTATTGCAGCTTAAATGACACACTAGGATAACAATCAAGATATATGCAAATGAAGCAGTACTCCAATAGTGTACTGGGCAGAGCATTCGCCTTATGAGCAGTCATTCCCAGTTCGAGTCCCACACCAGTACATTCCATTTTCCGTGTCAAATCATTTTATGAACAATATTTTTTGTTGCATAACTTACTAAATAACACATATTTGTGAACTGGAGTACTGCATTAAATGCAGATGTGAGGTGTCATTGTCATAATGTTGTAAAATCCACAGATAATCACAAGTGCCCCATACAGTATATGTACACATGAATCAGGAATATAAATCAAAGGTACAATGTGTAATGAATGATAAATCCATAGAGTTTCCAAATCCACCACCGTCCAAAAAACATTTTACATTACTGTCTAAATTAGTGCAGTGGTAAGTGGGAGAAAGCACTATTAAGCAAGAGTAAGCATATTTAAGCAGTAGTAAGTGGGTTCAAGCCAGTTAGTGTGGGGGTAAGCAATGCTCACACAAGTTAACCAATATTAAAGCTAACTCTCCGAAAGCATATTTAACCTGAGTTTATCATTGCTTACCATTGCGCAAACCTGCTTACAATTGCTTAAAAGTGCCTTAATCACTCTGTATGCAACAGCCGCTGTTCTGGCCAGAAACTAAATAAACTGCCTTTGCAGGTCTTGAAACCAGGACCCTGCACACTACAGTCACAATAGTTAACCACTAAGCCATCACAGCAGTACACAGGATTAAGGTATTACCAGACAGATCCTCACTACAGGAAAATCAAACTGAACATGTGAAAGGAATCAATATACAGTTTTATGTTGTATAACCTACTACATAACATAAATATGTGAACTGGAGTACTGCAATAAGCCCAGATCTGAGGTGTCATTGTAATAAAGTGGTGAAATCCCCTAATAAACAAAAGGACCCCATACAGTGTATGTACACATGAATCATGGATACCAAACACATATATAACAGGTAAGGAATAATAAATCAATGCCAAAAAGCAAATAGTATGCAAATTAAAAATTAAGCAACACTAAGAATTGCACAGCCCAGCTTACTAGGCGTAAGCAATGTGTAGGCCAGCTAACTCAGTTTGCCCATTGGTACACTCCTTTAGGCAATGCCAACCTCAGGTAAGCAGGTTTGCCCATAGCTTATCATTTTCAAAACCATCCAATCACAGCAAAGAGCAGGAAATCGGCCCTATTTAAACCCAAAAGGTGGGAAAACTTCTCATAACTGGTTGCGGCTTCCTCTTGTAGGCACTATGATTGGTATGTGAGAGAGTGGGCACTTTTGGTCACAGCTCTGGGGCATCCAGGAGTCCAGAGTCATGGCAGAACTCCTTGTGAAAGAACATGACCAGAGACTGCTGTGGGGCCAGTACCATGGTTGCCAATACAAAGCGGAAGCCTAGGACCATCTCGCCCATGACCTCACTAGTGCCACTGGCACACCCCGAACTGGTGAGCAGGTCAGGCATGACTATGCCAACCTATAGCGGAGAAAGGGGGATCTGTTGGATCAATGAATCCAAGAGGCTAGGATGATGGGGGATATATCCCAGCCATATCAGTCCACTACCTGTTTAATAATTTCCAGCTCATGTATATGATGGATAGATGTGGCTAAATATTCCTCTGAAGTCTTTCACAGTGGCAGTTGAGTGGGCTGCGAACCAGGAAGCCCATGCCTGTAGTTTGCAGCAGTTGCAACGCAAGGCAGGTTAGTAATACTCTTGCATGTACTGTCATAGGAAATAAATCTAGATGTGGTAGTAAGTTGCTTGCCTGTATAAAACCCGTATTGTTTAAGGCATGTACTGCATATACCAGATGAATATGGCAGGTACAGTCTCATATAGGTTGTATGTAAATAAAAGCATAATAGCCTGGCAATAAAGGTCTAACTACTGCACTGCCTGTGTTTACTCTGGTATTGTATGATAATGTAGAGTTGCAATCTCTTAATAGTACTGTTGTATTAAGCACTGTTACCCACACTGTGCTACATAAATAAAATGTGTAGGAATGTCTGTATATGACTGTTGTAATCACAAGAGGTCACATAGTACAACTGAGAGAGACTTATACGGAAAACAGTGAAAAGACAGACAATATAATCCAAACAGCACACTCAACTGAGACATGAACTGTTGTATTTTTAGCACACACAGCCATGGTTCAAATCCTGGGAGTGGTAGTAGGCTGTATGCAGAATCATACCCCACAACTGTACAGATATGTCCAGAATGTCTAGTAAATTGGCCCATATCTGCTGCCTGTCACCCTGTCCCCCCTGTCAAATCAGTGGGATGATCCCAGACGTTTAGGCAACAAATAAAACAGGGTTTATTACATCAAGCTTTCGAGTTGAAACTGTTTTTCAAGAAAGAGAGTTTCAGCTCGAAAGCTTGATGTAATAAGCCTTTTTATATGGATGGTTGTGCTGTGCCTTTTGTTACTACATTTAATTTTGTGTTGTTTCACCAGTACGTCGCTATTCTACACCTCTTTCTTGGACTTTGTTAGGCAGCAAATAGGAAACACAACCGATTGTCAGACATCTATAAGAACAAACCTGTCACTCTAGCCACTCCCCAAAATGTTATGAGAGTAATATGCCAAGTATGTTCCATCTCCATCCCCATGTTGTAAAGCTGTGACAAGAGTGTGTGTGCAGTAAGTAACACAGTGAGACATATGTGCATAATACTAATGTGGAATCTGGTAATGTGTGTGGCAACATTCAGGTAGTGCTAACAAACATTGCCCCCACAGGTCTATACGATACGAAAACTGTGCCTAGAGATAAAAGATTGATATCCTGTACTGGTACTGTTTACTCTGGTATTGTATGGCATTATTAGTGTTGTAGTTGCTCTGAATAATAAGGTATTACCCAGCACTGTGACCCACACTGTGCTACATAGTAAACTGCCTGGGAAATCCTATATAACAGTATAGTAATTATAAGGTCAGATTGTAAAACCACAGGAGACTTATAGACAGAAATCAGAGATGAGATACACACCAATATCTATATAGCACACTCAGCTGTGATGGACACTGTTTTATTTTCAGCAGACACAGCCATGGTTCGAATCCTGGGAGTAGTAGTAAGCGGTATGCAGAATCATACCCCACAAGTGTACAGAATTGTCCAGAATGTCCAGTAAATTGGCCCATATCTGCCGGCTGTAACACTGGCATATCAGTGTGCTAATCTTCGACATGTAGGAAACATTTCATGTCATATAACTGACTGTCAGGCCTGTACATATTTGGAAAATGTCAATGAAAACAAACCTGTCATTGTACAAATCACCAAAGGTTTAAGAGGAAAATAGTTAAAATATGTCCCGGTTCACCTGCATGTTGTCAAGACATACCCAGAGTGTGTGCAATAAGAGATGGGCAAGTACGTGCATAACATCAACCTGGAATCTGGGAATATGTGTAGAAACAGTTAGGTAGTGTTAACAAACAATACCTCCACAAGTGTACCAGGTAAGAGGTGTATACTGCAGGTAAAACTCAGTTCATGTATATAATTGTCTACATCCATACCACTGTCCAAAGTAAGGCCATAGGGTAGTGTAGTAAAACTTGTAAAGTACAGATCATAGCACTGACTAGGAAAGTAATGAAAACTGCAGAAATATACTAGTTAACTGACTTCTTTCTCTCCCCCACTATATCTGCAACAATAAACTAAATATACAACTCAATCGGTATGTGCTCCATTAAATTTATTGTTGGGGCATATGTCCTCTTGTTTGATAAATACTTAAATTTGTTCCTATGCATGTGCCATGTTGAAATACACCCACATTGGTGGCATGCTGCCATCAATGTACCTGCATGCTGTTGTAATGGCCACTGTGGTTCCATATATGCATGTGTTCTGTTTGCTATGCAACTGTTCCATATCTGGTGTTTTGGGTTAATGGGAATATCTATGCATGCTGTTATACCTAATCCTGGAATGTGTTGACTATTACTAACCCACATATGTTGTAAATTTGAACACCA